>NC_037680.1:78537408-78645886 GCF_003255815.1 Theropithecus gelada | reverse complement strand
TTTTTTTTTTTTTTTTTTTTTTTTTTTTTTTTTTTTTTGCTTTAGCACCAAATTTTAAAGATTCTTGCAAGCTGCTATGAGTGCGTTTAATTTGTTGCTTCTAACTGCTGTGTCATATTCCATCATTTGTGTTTACCACGATTACTTATTCACCCACCCGGAGATGGATGCTCTGATTCCTCCCAATTCCTCATGCAATCTGCATTATTGTAGGTTAGAAAATGTAGTTGGGATCAGCTTGGCATGGTGGCTCATGCTTGTAATCCTAGCACTTTGGGAGGCCAAGGCAGGTGGATCATGAGGTGAGGAGATCAAGACCATTCGGCTAACATGGTGAAATCCTGTCTCTACTAAAAATATAAAAAAATTAGCCCAGTGTGGTGGTGCATGCCTGTAATCCCAGCTACTCGGGAGGCTGAGGCAGGAGAATCGCTTGAACCCGGGAGGTGGAAGTTGCAGGGAGTTGAGATCGTGCCACTGCACTCCAGCCTGGCAACCAAGTGAGAAAGAAAGAGAAAGAAAGAGAGAGAGAGAGAGAGAGAGAGAGAGAGAAAAGAAAGAAAGAAAGAAAGAAAGAAAGAAAATGTAGTTGGGATCTATACAGAATGGAGTTACTGTATTATAAATTCTGCCTGTACTTAATTTTACTAAATGTGCCAAATTGCTCCCCAGAGCTGCTGCAACAGCCCACACTCCCATCAGCATGTACAAGGGTGTCTATGTCCCCCTAACCCTGTCAACACTTGGTATTATCCAGCTTCCTAGATTTTTCCCCCAGAGCATTCTGGCTTCTGTTATTGCCTCTTCTGTTAAAATAACCTTCTGTCATTGCTTTCCATGGCCCTGTACTCACTTCAGCTCTCATTTTCACTCCCTCCTCTCCGCTTCCTTCTGACTGCTGACATCTCTTGAATGTACTGCTGAACTGTCTGTTTTTCTACCTCAAGGTTCATTCCATTTGGGTTTCATATCCTGAGGTGAGAATTCCCACATCCTAGTTACAAGGAACTGTCCTAATGACTATAGACTATCCTGCCCTTCCCTGGTGAAGCAGTTTCGCTTCTATGCCATTTTCATGAAGTCCAACCCTGAGTAGGGCCTGCAGTGGTTTCATCAAATCTAAATTCTCCCAGCTGCCTTCAAGACTTCAACCAATTTGGCCTGCTCTTCTCCCACTACTTGAGCGTTTGCACATATTCCTCCCTCATCCAGAACTCGCCTCTCTCCCACTTTTCCTAGATCAGCCTGGCTCATCCTGCTCTCAGCAGAGTTTCGCTTTCTCCTCTCCTCTCGATTCTCAGATAGGTGGCCCCCAGCACTGCGCTCTGTACTCACCCTGTTGTAACAAGTCTTCAGCCTCCTTGTTGCAGACACCACTAGCCTCAAGCTCTCTGGTGCAAGGACTGTATCTTATCCACTGTCATAGACCCAGGACTGACAATTCAATTGATATTCATTGACTAAGTGAGGGAGGGAAGGAATGAGTAAGTGAGTGAAGACTGTCCATCTCTCACACATATGATTGTTGCCAGCATCAGGTTTTCATGCCTACTTGAAATAGTTCTCTCCTTGTTTTAGTCCACTCAGACTGCTATAACAAAATATCATAAACCGTGTAGCTTATGAACAACAGCATAAGCTATGTTATGCAGTTCTCACAGTTCCGGAGGCTGGGAACTCCAAGATCAAGGGTGATTTGGTGTCTGGTGAGGGCCTACTTTCTAACTCTTGAACAGCACCTTCCTGCCGTGTCCTCACATAATGGGGGTGAGGTGTCTCTCTTGGGCCTCTTTTATTAAGGCACTAATCCCTTTCCTAAGGGTGGGGCTCTCATGACCTAGTCACCTTCTAAAGGTTCCACCTCCTAATACCATCACCTTAGGGGTAGGGATTTCAACACAGGAATTTGGGAGAGACATTCAGACAATAGCACTCTTCTACGCATTCATCTGCTTCTCTTGTTTTTCAAAATTTGTTTTAAAACCCAGCAACTACGTAAGTCTTACCCATACCCCTAACCTGATTGCTATTTCTCTCTTTCTCTTTTTTTTTCTTTTTTTTCTTTTTTGAGATGAAGTCTCACTCTGTTGCCCAGGCTGGCATGCAGTGGCATGATCTTGGTTCACTGCAACCTCCACCTCCTGAGTTCAAGAGATTCTTGTGTCTCAGCCTCCCAAGTAGCTGGGATTATAGGCACCCACCACCATGCCTGGCTAATTTTTATATTTTTAGTGGAGACAGAGTTTCACCATGTTGGCCAGGCTGGTCTCAAACTCCTGACCTCAAGCAATCCGCCTACCTCAGCCTCCCAAAGTGTTGGGATTATAGGTGTGAGCCACAGCGCCCGGCCCGCTCTGTCTGTCTCTCTCTCTCTCTCTCTTTTTTTTTTTTTTTTTTTTTTTGACTCCTGCATTCTTTGTTTGTAATACTCTGGAGCCAGTTTTCCCATTGGACTTAGGGTTTGTGAATGCCTCTGGCCACATTATAGAGAAAACAGACTCTAATGGGTCTTCCTGCTTTCACCTCTCATCTGCTATATTCGGTCCTTAAGGAGTTTCCTAGAGGTTTTCTCTGCAGCCCATCCTCTTACGTTACATCATTTGTGACAGTGATTTGTAACATTTGTTGCTTTACGTTCTCCAGTATCCATTCATCTATTTACCCAGGTTATAGTTCCCAGGCTTCCTTTAGAGAAACTACCTCTCCTTTACTTTCAGCCCACCTTCGGAGGTGGTGGGGAGACAGCATGGGATGTAATCCTCGACCAATCAGTCCATTCATTCCCCAGGCTACAATGATTGGTTAGCAATGTCATATGACCCAGTCAGAGCCAATGAGACACAATGAGGCTTTTGCGGGGACTAGAGAGAGAGAGAGAAGAAGAGCACTTTCTCCTGCTGGACTTAACCTGAAGGGATGTCAGGTCTAGAGGTTCTAGCAGCCACCTTGTCACCATGGGGAAAAAGACCATCTGAGAAGGAAGCCAATCCCACAGAAGCGGATCCAAGATACAGGAAGAGTGAAACTGGTCTTCTAAAGCTGTACCTGAAGTCACCTTACTCCTGCCATTTTTTAGTACATGAGTCAAAGCTGTTTTGGGACCATGGTAATTCATTATTTGGTATTTATATTTGATGTTTAATATTGAATAAGGAGCAGGATATTGTGGTGGGAAAAAAAGCAGTGAACCAGGAATAAGGGTTTCAGACAAACTCATCTACTAGCTAGCCACGTGATCATGGTCAAGTTATGACACCTATCTGAGTGTCCAACTCCTCGTCTGAGCAGTAGGGAGCTGGACGAGATCAAGGCTCACATCGCACCAGTATGTACCAGCGCCGTGCTCCAGCTGCCTTCTGGTCTGACACGCCACTTGTTAAATATCTTAAATCTGGACCAAATAGGCTCAACATTCTTGTACTTCTGTTGTTCTTTGATTTTAGGCAGGGAAAATCTGATCCTTTATAATCCCTGAAATTCAGATCCAAGCACACCTCCTATAAGGTGCAAGAAGAAGCATGTTGTATTAAAACCGACAAATAGAATATTTCTACTCCCCATACATGATTTCTGCCCTCACTAAGTTTCCTGTAGATTCATCTTGCCTCAGTGGTGTCTGATTGAGGAAAAAGAGAAAAAGTCGGTCTAGGCCTCAGCCTGGAGCATGACTTCAGGCATGTGATTTATCTGTCATTACACTGTGGGTGGAGATGACAAAGAAGATAATTCATGATGACATCAGTAATGGAGTTGCGAAGTTTTTTTGTTTTGTTTTGTTTTTGTTTGTTTTGCCTAGATTCTGAGACTTTATAGATTTTTTTCTTTCATGTGTTTAGAATTTTAAGTTTTTTTTTTTTTTTTTTTGGAGACCGAATGTCTCTCTGTCACCCAGGCTGGAGTGCAGTGGTATGATCTTGTCTCACTGCAACCTCTGCCTCCCGGGTTCAAGCAATTCTCCTGCCTCAGCCTCCTGAGTGGCTGGAATTATCATTACAGGCATGTGCCACCATGCCTGGCTAATTTTTGTATTTTTTGTGGAGATGGAGTTTCAGCATGTTGGCCAGGCTGGTCTCAAACTCCTGACCTCAAGTGATCTGCCCATTTTGGCCTGCCTAAGTGCTGGGATTACAGGCATGAGCCACCAAGCCCAGCTCAATTTTTTTTTTTTTTTTTTTTTTGAGACAGACTCTCGCTCTGTAGCCTAGGCTGGAGTGCAGTGGCGCAATCTCGGCTCACTGCAAGCTCCACCTCCCAGGTTCACGCCATTCTCCTGCCTCAGCCTCTCAAGCAGCTGGGACTACAGGTGCCCGCCACCATGCCTGGCTAATTTTTTGTATTTTTAGCAGAGACAAGGTTTCGCCGTGTTAGCCAGGATGGTCTCGATCTCTTGACCTCGTGATCCGGCCGCCTTGGCCTTCCAATGTGCTGGGATTACAGGCATGAGCCACCATGCCCGGCCTGCTAAAATTTTTTTTTTTTTTTTTTTTTGAGACGGAGTCTCGCGCTGTGTCACCCAGGCTGGAGTGCAGTGGCGCGATCTCGGCTCACTGCAAGCTCCGCCTCCCAGGTTCACGCCATTCTCCTGCCTCAGCCTCCGAGTAGCTGGGACTACAGGCGCCCGCCACCACGCCCGGCTAGTTTTTTTTCTTGTATTTTTAGTAGAGACGGGGTTTCACCATGTTAGCCAGGATGGTCTCGATCTCCTGACCTCGTGATCCACCCGCCTCGGCCTCCCAAAGTGCTGGGATTACAGGCTTGAGCCACCGCGCCCGGCCAAAATTTTTTTTTTTTAAACACAAATGTTTCCCCATATTTTTTGCTAGAAAGAAATCATACAACCTTTACCCTATGATTGATATTTTTCATTGTTGTCTTCAAGCTTAGCAAAATATTTCTCAGACAAGTTAAATATTTCTGGGCCTACTTGTGTCAAAGTAGCATACAGAATATACAAATCAGTAATAGGATTTTTTTCTCTTAGAGACGGGGTCTCTCTATGTTGCCCAGGCTGGAGTGTGGTGGCTATTCACAGGTGCAGTCATAGTGTGCTGCAGCCTCAAACTCCTGGCCTCAGGTGATCCTCCTGCCTCAGCCTCCCAAGTAACTGGGAGTACAAGTGCATGCCACTGTGCTGGCTCAGTAACAGAATTTCTAATAGATGAATTCACATGGTCCAAACCTCCTGGGCTTGGCATTTGAGAAACATGGTCAAGGACAGTTTGAGTTGAGTGTATAACTAAGTTCTGCTGATTATCATAATACTTCCAATAGCCCACGATGGATGAAATGAACACAATTAAGAAAAGTGAATATATAAATAAAAAAGCCAGCTGAGTGCGGTGGCTCATGCCTGTAATCCCAGCACTTTGGCAGGCCGAGGTGGGCGGATCACTTGAGGTCAGGAGTTTGAGACGAGCCTGGCCAACATGGTGAAACCCTGTCCGTACTAAAAAATACAAAAATTAGTTGGGTGTGGTGACATAGGCCTGTAATCCCAGCTTCTCCGGAGGCTGAGGCAGGAGAATCGCTTGAACCAGAGAGGCGGAGGTTGCGATGAGCTGAGATCGTGCCACTGCACTCCAGCCTGCGCAACAGAGCAAGACTCTGTCTCAAAAACAAAATACAACAAAACACCCCACAGAAAATTCTCTTGGCTCAAAGAAGCCTAATTGACTTGAGAGATCTTTACAAAGTAGTTTTGGTTCACTCATTCTTATCTATTGGCAAATCCTCTTGGTTCTGCCTTAAAAAGGACATCCCATATGCATCTGCTTCTCACCCTCCATTGCTTCTACCTTGGCTCAAAGCTCGACACTCTCTCACCTGAACTCTGTCGTATGTTCCTGTCTTCCATTTTTGGCCCCTTCCAGTTTATCCTCCACAGTGTAGGCATATATCACATCCCTGCTCAATATCCTCTTATGGTTTCCCACTGTACTCAGTATAAACCCCATGGCCTTACCTTGACTTTCAAGGCCCAGCCTGTGCTGGCCCCTGGCAGCCTCTCTAGCATCATCTCCTCCCACTGTGCTCCAGCTGCTGGACTCCATGCTGTTCCCAGAAATGCCCAGCATCTGCCTAACCCAGGATCACTGCCTTTGCTGTTCCCTCCACCTGGACTGCTCTTTGTCAGACATATTTGCAATTCCCCACCCACATCATTCAGGTCTCCCCTCAGTTGTTGGCAGAGTGTCCCTCATGACTATCTGAAACAGTAGCCAGCATTCCACTCTAATTAGCTTTGTCTTATTTAGCATGTAGTCTTACCTGACATCATGTATTTATTTGTTTACTGTTCCTTGATGTCAGGAATTGTTGTTTGTGTTAATTCAATACAATGTCTTCCAAAGCTTAGAATAACGTCTGGCACATAATAGATGCACAGCATATGATGAATGAATGAATTTATTTGAAAAATAAGTATTTTTTTAAAAAAGAAAGAAAAATAAGTATCTTATTGATTGATTGATTGATTGAGACAGGGTCTTGCTCTGTTGCCCAGGCTGGAGTGCAGTGACATGATCTCAGCTTACTGCAACCTCTGCCTCAAGCGATTCTCTTGCCTTAGCCTCCCAGGTAGCTGGGACTACAGGTAAGTGCCAATGTGCCCAGCTAATTTTTAATTTTTTTGTAGAAATGAGGTCTCGCTATATTGTCCAGGCCAGTATTTTAAAATAAATATTTAAAACCTATATGTTGAGCATTGGCATTAGGTTAGTAATGAAATAAGAAAATAATTTTGGGTTGTAAAAGAAAAAACTCTCTGAAAACACATTTATAAAGAGAGATGTGGCTGGGTGTGGTGGCTCACACCTGTAATCCCAGGACTTTGGGAGGCAGAGGCAGGTGGATCACCTGAGGTCAGGAGTTTGAGACCAGCCTTGCCAACAAGGTGAAACCTCAACCTCGTCTCCACTAAAAATACAAAAAATTAGCTGAGCATGTGGCGCGCACCTGCAATCCCAGCTACTGGAGAGGCTGAGGCAGGAGAATCGCTTGCAACTGGGAGGTGGAGGTTGCAGTGAGCCCAAATCACGCCTCTATACTCCAGCCTGGGCAACAGAGTGAGACTCCATCTCAGTAAAGTAAAATAAAATAAAATAAAACAAAAGAGACATGTTAAAACCTGTAAACAAAATAGAAACACAGGGGTTATAGCTCAGTGGTAGAGTATTTGACCACAAAACAGAAACATGAAAACATTTAAAAGAGCTGTAGTCTCAGATGCCGGTGGGCAATGGGCATTATCTAATAGCCTAAGTGGTGGTTAAGTATGTCTTGGGACCTATTAGTCCTAACCCGGGGGAAAGGCTGCTCAGCCCTGTTGATTACAGACCAGCTGTGCCTGAAGTCACAGGTTCCTGCCCTACGTGAGCCTGTCAGCTTTGTTTTTACCACAACCCTGGATCTGTGGCTTTTACCCCAACCAGCCTCCCCTGACCAAACATGACTGTGGCCTCCAAGGAGACCACTTAAGGAGAGATGAATGGATTTGCACAGAGCCATCACTGATCTGGAAAACCACTCAAAGCCAGCTGCTGTGTCTGAAGACCACACAGTCACGGTGGAGGGGAAGTGTGATTGCATGGAGAGGGAGTGGGGAGTGACGGTTTCATGGCAGGGTAATTTGGTCTGTGAAGCATTCTGGGCCTCATAAATGGTGCCTGGTTCAGGAAAATTACCTGACTTACTTTTACCAACTCCATTTATTATTATTATTATTGTTGTTTGAGACAGGATCTCACTGTGTTGCCCAGGCTGGAGCGCAGTGGCGCAATCTTGGCTCACTGCAACCTCTACCTCCTGGGCTCAAAGCAATCTCCCACCTCAGTCTCCCAAGAAGCTGGGATTACATGCATGTACCAACCTACCGGGCTAATTTTTTCTTTCTTTTTTTTTTTTGAGATGGAGTCTCGCTCTGTTGCCCAGGCTGGAGTGCTGTGCTGTGGTCTTGGCTCACTGCAGCCTCTGGGTCCCAGGTTCAAGCAATTCTCGTGCCTCAGCCTCCTGAGTAGCTGGGATTACAGGTGCATGTGACCATGCCTGGCTAATTTCTGTATTTTTAGTAGAGACAGGGTTTCACCATGTTGGCCAGGCTGGTCTCAAACTCCTGTACTCAAGGGATCCACCTGCCTTGGCCTCCCAAAGTGCTGGGACTGTAGGCGTGAGCCACCGTGCCTGGCTACCAAATCCATTTGAAGTGGGCACTAACCATAGTATCCTCATTGTCAGTTTTCAAATGAAAACAGCTGTAAAATATCCCTTAAAACCCCCAATAGGGTCTTCTGTTGATTGCCCACGTGTGTGCGCTGGTATTTCACGTGCTCCTCTATCACTCAGAAGAGCTAAGGTGGTGCCATTCCTTCTCGCAGGTGGAGAAAATGAAGCAGAGACACTTATATGACTCACTTAAGGTCATCTATGTCGGTGCCACTTCTCAGACTCCAGCTGTCCTCGTATCCCCAGAAATGCTTTTTCAGGTCAACGGTGCCTTTAAGTCCTTGGATTCCAGCTGGTAATAAATTTTTCCTGCCATTAGTTAATAAAGGAAATAGGGGTTGCCTAGAAGCAAGCAGAAATGATTGGGAGGAAGCTGAGGAAACATGCTAGCACCTCTGTTTTATTCTTTGTCTTTAGAGAGAAGATTCTATATCACATACAAGGAAGCAGGGGATTCAGGGACAAGCCCTGACTCTACAGTCACTCGGGTTGTGGGTGAAGACTCAGCATTGCCCTGGCACTTTCATCAATAGGGTCCCAGGGGGCCCACAGGGCTCAGTATCTTACACATGCAGTTCATGTACCAGCTGTTGCAGGAAACAGGTTCTCTGGAGGTTAAAAAAGAAAGGCAATTTCTCTACTTTGGATCAGGCCAGGTAAAATGGTGGCTGAGGCTGTCCCTGTTCTGAGTCTCAGGAACTCAGAGCAGGTGCTCATAGGTCACGAGATCAGCATCAGACAAGAGTAGATAAACAGAAACATTTTTTTCCAGTACAAAGCCAGGTCTGTGCGGCCCCGTGTCATGTTGTACCTGGTTGTATGTGTTGAAGTCTCTGAGCTACTCCCACAGTCAAGCTGGTCACAAATCGGATTGGGCCTCATTTTCACCCTGAGGGAAACTGAGGCTAAGAGTTGCTGAGGCCTGCCCCAAAGCTTATGGCAGGAGAGTCAGCTGGAGGTCAGGTTCCTTTCCTCTAACCTCAACAGGACTCTCCCCACTGGTACACTACAATAGCTCGGAAGGTAATCGCACTTGTCAGCATGGGCTTTCTGGAATATGTGCAGTTCATATTCTGGGAAGGGCAGGCAGCGGGGGTGAAGGTGAGACAGGAAATCTTTTTGGAGGCTCTGAAGCCATTCCGGTTTTGGAGCATCCCCAGCAACTCCCACAGAGTCAAGCCTTTTAAACTGCCTTTTGGAGAGTTTCGACTGAGAGCAAGGCTGCCTCAATCTGCTCCTGCCCAACTTCCTTTCTGTGAGGCCCCATGAGAGGACCAGAGCAGCGCCCCAGGGAGGCTGCAAGGAGAATGGGCTGATTGAGCGATGTGGGCACAGGGCTGGCAGGCTGCCACCGTGCTGTCTGTCAGCAGGCTACAGGGTGGCTTTTCTTCTTGGTTTGCTCGCAGAGCCAGGGAGGCTGGGTGCCAGGGAGAGTATTTTCTTTGTTTGGGAAAAGCCGTGTCCGTCTGGCTTGCTCTGTAGCCTGTAGCCTCTTGCCTGAGAAGCTTTCCTGCCACTGGACATGGATCCCACTGGCAGGGTCTCTGCTGTGACCGACAGGAGATGCCGGCCCTGGGAGAGGCAGCCAGTGAGGGCCCTACACAGAGCATGCCTGTGCCTGGACTGACCCAGCCTTCAGTTCATCCACCTTACAGACATTGGCTCAGGGTCTCCCCTGGTGGAATGTGGACTATGGCCTGTTGTTACAGGCGCAGGTAGATTGTCAGGAATGGTGCTCCAGTATTCTCGGCCTGGGGGATCTTGCATCCTGCGTAGCCCCTTTATTTTTTGCAGATAAGGAAACTGAGACTCAGAGATCTGAAATAGCTTGTGCAAGGTCACACAAGAAAGCCAGGTTCAAGGCCTGGCTCCACCACTGCCTTGTCATGTGGCCTTGAGTGAGTTCCTTGGCCTTGCTGGGCCTGTTTCCTCATCTCTGAAGGGGGATAAGTACCTAGTCCACAAGGCTAATGTGGGAGTTAAATGAGATGACCCAGCCAAGGGCCTCATCAAAGGCCCTCTGCTCATGGGAGGAGTTCCGTACAGTCCACCTCCATCTCTGAATCTGCATTACCCTTGTTTTATTATTATCATGTAGTTGGCAACAACCACTACAATCAAATGAAGACCTCGGAAGCCAAGGCTGTGCAGCTGTTGCACAAAGTTCCTCGAAAGTCCCTCTTGCCTTCCATCCTCCCCATGTTCCCACATGGTAGAGATGGCAAATCTCCTTTCTTTAATTTTACTGATGAGATAAAACTTCAGTCAAAGATGTGTCCTAAACCTGTGCTCTCCACTTCCTGGTTTCCCTGCTCTTTCTGTCTCCACCTGCTGCCAATTAGAATATTCCCGCTGGTAGGATATTCCAGCCATGGGGGTGCTGAGTGTGGGAAAGAAGGAATACCCCCTCCCACCCCAAATCAACGGCAATCACCTCCGCATTCTTACTGTTTTCTGTTTGTTATTGGGTTCATCTCCAGGGGTTGGGGGTTGGGGGCTAAGGACTGGGGGCCCTTGACTGACTGCACAGGGCTGGATCTGAAGGAGCAGATAGAACACATTTCCCAGCTCCGGGGCTGTGGCCAGTGACAACTTTAACAGCAAAGAATTACCATCAATTGTGTCCTGTGGCTGAAGGGATTTATGGACATTTTATGTGACTTTATGGACACAGACCCAAGGTTCCAACTGAACAGAGCCAGGGGGAAACACAGTGGCCCTCGTTAAACGGAAAGAATGAGTTTAATGTATACAGGGAGAGGGCAAGGGGTGGCAGGGGGAGACAGAAGGAAAGGAGGTTCACCGTGTTAAATATTTACAATCTGGGGCTTGGGTCCTGTATTTCCAAAGGTGGCGGCGGGAGGGTAATTTCCGTAATATATTCCTCCCTCAAAACCCACCTTGCATGAGAAACTGCAGCAGGCACAAAACATTGCTCATGAATATTAATCAGTAAACTCTCCCTGCCATTTGGGAATGGCGGCTGGTACTAAAATACTTCCTCCCCAACCTCCAAAGGCAAACAGCCCCCAAGGAAAACCCTGAAGCCAGCTCCCCAGGCTGAGACAGCGGAAGTCTTCCTGGCGGTGGGGTCAGAGGGCATGGCCAGGGGAGGGTCAGCTTTGTTTCCACTGTGTGCTGGTGAATGCCAAACCTTCATGGAACTTTGCTAGCTGCGTTTTGGGCTATTTAGCTGCAAAACCAAGAGATTTATTTTTTCCCTCTCTCTCCTTTTGGGTTTTGTCTTCCACTGACAGCAGTAACATATGCAGGTCTGGAGGCTGTTAAGGCAGGCCAGGCTCTCTCCCATCAGAAGAAAAGACAGGTCTTAATTAAAAGAGAACCCAACATTTGTAAAGCCAGCACAAACATTCCCAACGTCCATCACCATTGCTTCTGTGATCTTTTCAATAGAGAAAGGAAAAATGAGTGGCATGGGAAGTGTCTTTCATGATACATTGTATCTGTACAACCTGTTACATTTTATAAAACATTTCCACAAGCTCTAGTATATGCTGCTATCTTTGCATCAGTTCTGAGATGGGGCTTATGGTCCCCTTTTACAAGTGAGAAAACTGAGGATTATAACTAACTTCATTAAGATTACAGGGATTTGGAAGAGGCAGAACTAGCACTCCAGCCCAAGTTTCTGTCTCCAATCACAGATATTTTCTCAATAGGTCAACTAAGTGATGTGATTAATTTCTCTGGATCTCATTTTTCCAAATCTGTCAGAGAAAGCTGTTGTCTAAGTTCCATTCAGATCTTCCAAAGTATTCTTCCCGGTCCTTTATTAGAAACAGTCCATCAAAAGGGTGTTGGAGCATGATAATATGAGGAGTCAAATTGTGTATCTCAGTAGCATTTAGGATTTTACATTAAGTCCCCAGCACGTGGCAAAGATGGGATTTGTTGCCATGCTGCTCTCAAACACCAATCAGGATGGTTAGAAAATCAATCTGGAATATCTCCATAGGGGCCCTCTGGCATTTTGGATGTAGAAGCTGCTTCTGCATTGTCAGGTGTCTAAAAGTATGTGATTTGAGTCAAGAATACCATCCTGTTTTCAACACCATGATGCTGTTAGTGAAAATGTGACTATGAAGTATACTATTTGGGTGTCTGTACATAGATTGTACTTTAGGGAGTGTATTCATGGCAGGGGTTTGGGGCAGGAATTTGTAATTAGGTCCTTTGTGAGGGACGGGTGACAGGACAAAGCAATGCTTAGGCTCAAATAATCTTATTTTTTATTCTTGGGTAGGAAGCTATATCCCAATTTATACAACCCGGATGAAAGTGTTCTGGTGAATTTTTGGAGGCCACCAGGATATGTGTTTAGAGTCTTGATCTAGTTACTATTGTCCTAGTTAGTGTGGATGTAGCAAAGTCTTTAGCCTGCAGCTGTGACAACTTACACTCTTAGGAGCAGGTGTGGGTGGAGAGACCCAGGGATGAGGTCCCCTCACCCAAGTCCGAAAAGCCCAGATGCCCTGATTTGGTAGGGAAGCGAGTTCTTTGGTACTGAGCTCACCACCTGTTCCTCTCTGGTGCCTTTTGCTTCTGGGCAGAAGAGACCAGAGGGCATCAGGGAACCAATCTGGCTTGGCAGTTACTTTGCTTCTCTGGATTCCAGTCTGTTGGGAGTGTGACATCACTGGAGAGGATGCCAGAGGTGAGCACTGTGGGAATGTTTCTGTTTTCTCCTGCTCTCCAGTCCGTCTGTAATAACAAAGATGAGGCAAATGATAACAGAGGTGAGGTAGTGGAGAGGTCAGCCGTTTGGCTCTGGAGTTAGACTCCTTGGGTTCAAGCTCTAGCTCTTCTACATTGGGATCTTGGCAAATTCCTTGACCTCAGCGTGCCTGTTTCTTCATCTATGAAATGGGGAGAATATTCTCACCACACAGGGTTGCTGAGCGGATTAAGTTAGACAGTTATCATAGCTCACAGCACGGCACGAATGCCTGGCTCATGTTAGTTCCTGCCGCCAAGCTTCTGGTTTGGCTGTGGCATAGGTTGAGGGCATCCCACCTCCCTGGATCCTGAGTCAGGGCCACATACCCTCCTCTGGTTGTAGAATACTGGGGAATTGCCCATGCTTTGTCTTTTCACTTTTTCTTCAGAAATGTGGGACAGCTCAGCCTCTTTGGGTTCGTTGCCAGAACATGAAGCTCTAAGCAAAGCCGTGTGGCGCATATGGGACCGCTTTTTAACAAGCTGGCTCCGTGCAGGCCGCCAGGTGGAAGAACTCTCTGATCCTCAAGGAAGCCAAATTCCAATCGACTCTGTGGGGTATAGCCAAGACAGGAAGCAGGCTCTAGTGTCCCCACATATTCTGGAACAGCGGTCTTAAGGGGGCCTAGAAGCTAGCCAGAATCTATGCGAATTACAAGGAAGCATTTGTCCTTTTCCCCAGATTCTCAAAGGGGCCTGGGTCCCCAAAACGGGAGAGAGTCATTGTCAGAGAGGACGATGACCTCAGACAGCTGGGAGGGGGAACCTGGACGAATGGCCCAATGTGGGATGGTCATCAGTGGGTGGATCAGGCTCCTGCCCGGGCTCCGCTGGGAAATGGCCATGTGTGAGCGCAGGATGTGGGGCTGGTGCCATCAGAACACAACCACGTGTCTCCTGCTGGCAGGCAGTGGGGACAAGAAACCATGAATTCTGCTGTTCAGATAAGTGATCTGGTTGATAATATGACTAATATTAATGCACTTGCTAATGGTTGTTCCCTTTTGAAGGTCCCAAATTAACAGAACACGACAGAGTCAAGTTTCTGGTGGTATGTGGATGCTCCGAAACTTGCCGAGAGGATGAAGTGTACTGGTTTCTTTCTGGGGTGGAGATTTCCTTCATGAAGTAGTTTACCTTGAGTCTTTTCATCTCTCTTTCTTTCTTTATGCCTGTCCTACTCTCAGAAACAGGAAGAACCATGAACAATGACAATCACAACCGCTACCACACAGAGTTGTACCCCACAGAGTCGATTGGAATTTGGCTTCCTTGAGGTTCAGAGAGTTCTTCCTCCTGGCCACCTGCATGGAGCCAGCTTGTTAAAAAGCGGTCCCATACGTATAGGATATACATACATATATGTCCTATATATACATATATGTCCTATACGTATGGGACAGTAGCTGTACAACAGGCGCTTGTGTTGAATGTTTTCTAGTTATTATCTAGGTTAATTCCAACACTATTCCTTAAAGATAGGCATTATTATTATTTTACAAATGAGGAAACTGAAGCTCAGAGAGATGAACTCTCCTGCTAAGGTCCACAGCTGGTACACAGAGGAGCGCGGATGCGTGCAGTCCCTCCAACTCCAATGTCTATGTACTGTCCTGCCACCTCCCATGCCAGCCCTGCATCATAGACTAGAGTTAAGAGTGTTACCCTGAGGCCGGGTGTGGTGGCTCACGCCACCCAATCCCAGCACTTTGGGAGGCCGAGGCGGGCGGATCACCTGAGGTTGGGAGTTTGAGACCAGCCTGACCAACATGGAGAAACCCCATCTCTACTAAAAAATACAAAATTAGCTGGACATGGTAGCACATGCCTGTAATCCCAGCTACTCAGGAGGCTGAGGCAGGAGAATTGCTTGAACTCGGGAGGCAGAGGTTGTGGCGAGCCGATATTGCGCCATTGCACTCCAGCCTGGGCACAGGAGTGAAACTGTGTCTCAAAAAAAAAAAAAAAAAAAAAAAGAAAAGAAAAGAAAAGAAAAAAGAATGCAACCCAGTTAGGGTCTGTCCCAGAGAATAAGGCCAAGGGGGAGGGTGTAGAGAACAGGACAGTTTTGCTGGTGTCTATGTGAGTTGTGGTGTTGTGTAGTGTTAGGGGTGTTGTGAGGGTATATATTGGAGGTTGTGTAGGACAGAAGGAGAGCAAGACACTGTCTCATGCTTGGTTGGTCACTCCTTGGCTGGGGACTTCACTTCCCCTGCCAAAGTCCCAACCCTTGCCTGCCACACCCGGCTCAGACTGAAGGAGTTGGAGCAGCTGGCCCTCTGTCTCTTTCCTCTCTGACTTTAATGTGGGGCTGGGACAGGCTGCTAGGCTCAGTGCCAGGAAGCAAGACAAGGGGCTTGCAGCAAGGGCTTAGGTTATAAGCATCTCGGCATGGGCTGATGGATTTGTAAGGGCTCTACAATTAGGGCAACCCCGTGCATATAAATATCCAAAGAAATGAAGGATCTGCTCAAACCTTGCTTTGTATAGCCTGTTGGAGAGACATGTGCTGTGTGTGTGTATGTATATATATATATATATATATATATATCAGACATTACATTACTGCAATGATAATACAGATAGCTAATGCTTACATAATGCTTCCTATGTATCAGACACTATTTTAATTGCTCTGTGTGTATTATCTAATTTAATCCTCCTAGCAACCCTACAGTAAGTAACTGCTTTCATTATCCCCATTTTGTAGAAGGGGAGCCTGAGGTACAGAGATGTTAAGTAACCTACCCCAGCTAGCACAGGTAGTAAGAGGAGGAGGCAGGCTTCATAAACCCAGCCATGGGTTTTGTAAACCTTGTACCCGTGCCCTTAACCATGCCATCACATGATCCTATCATCCTAGGCATGGTGACGGTCAACTCTGACTCCTGTCCCCAGCAGCACCGATATGTCTTTGAGTTTCTGAGATTGTTGTTGAGGCTGATGAGGCTTGTCGGTTAAAGTAAAAAATGTTTCGGCTGGGTTTTATTTAGACCAGAGTTTCCATGGCTGTTTTGAACAATCCAGTACTCAGCCTGCTGGCTCTCTGGTGTTTGCAACAAGAGCCTTTTCTATTGAAAGACTAAGGAAAGATGGTCCAGGTGAGCCCTGGACAGAAGACAAAGGAGGTAAAAGGCAACATCTTTCCCCCGCTGGCTTGAAAATCGTCATCTTTCTCCCCAGGAATCAATTTCTTTGCATCCTGAATGTTTAAAGAAAAGACTTGTGTCATTAAAAATAAAGTTTTTTTTAAAAAGGAAAAAAAGCTATCTTTGACTCTTTGTGCATCTCCACATCCCCTTAGATGTGTTTTCAGAAAACCTCAGCTAAATGAGCACATTTCTAGAGTGTTAAGGGATAAATGGAACAGTAAGTGGACTGACTACTTGGTTATTCGACAAGTCTCTGTGGGAGAATAACTTAAAACAATGCCCTGTGAAGATCTCAGAGATGCAAAAAAGGAGAATGTCAAAAAGGTAAAGAGATTCTTAGCTAGGGATAACAAGGAGGGAATGAAGAAAATGTATCTAATGAAATTGTATCAGCCTGTAAGGAGCAGGAAAAAACAACCAACATTCTTAACAGGTGAGGAATTTATACCAAGCTCAGACAAGACAATAGAAGTGAACACAGATGCCCTGTTGTGTATATGTTGGGAGGCGCAGTGGAGCACTGGGCTCCAGGAATATTCCCCGACTAGAAAGTGGATTTCTTGGCAGAACCAGAAGCTGGCTACTTTCAGATTCCCTAAGGACAAAAGAAACTCCCTCGAGCTCATATAAAAAGTCTGTTTCCAGGAGGCTGAGGCAGGAAAATCGCTTGAACCTGGGAGGCAGAGGTTGCAGTGAGCCGAGATCATGCCACTGCACTCCAGCCTGGGCGACAGAGTGAGACTCTGTCTCAAAAAAAAAAGAAAAGAAAAAAGTCTGTTTCTGTTGGATAGTCACATGGAGTCACATGGAGCTGTCACTGTATTTGTCCTGAGACTAGGTCCGTGAGGGACACCTCACCTTTGTGTTGGCCTGTGCTCTTAGAACTTCTATTACTTCCTCAGGGAGATAGGAGAAGCCCCAGGGAGGCTATTAAGAATCTCAGTAGCCTGTGTCACAGCCCCGTACACAGTTTGAGGCCATTACTGATCTATTTAGAGCAAAAGAACTAAACAGGAGGGACTTAGAAACAGATGTAGAAAAAAACAAAACCAGACAGATCCTCAAAACAAAACAAAAACACCAGAAGGCCAGGAGGCGGAATAAACTAGATTCATAATAGAGTGGGGGATGAGTGTCAAGTCTGTCCCAGGTGGTTTGGAAACTTCCCTTCCTGCCCCACTCTAACTCCCACCCCAGCCCTCTCCAGCCGAGATCTGGAGTGGAGAGGGTACTCTCACGGTCTTTCCAGAGAGACTTCCCTTCCTGCCCCACTCTAACTCCCACCCCAGCCCTCTCCAGCTGAGATCTGGAGTGGAGAGGGTACTCTCATGGTCTTTCCAGAGCAGCCTGGACCCTGGCCTGCCTCTCAGTATATTCTTACCACCCTAAGATTGGGCTAGAGCCAGGTGAGTCTTGTAAAATATACCAGGATTTAGAAAAAACTTTTGACACTTTCCTGCATGACTCCTCAACCCAACATGTGCCTAGTAAGGCAACTCACTTTGGAAGAGTTAGGGAGTTTTCAGAGTTAGGAAGTTACCTACGACCCAGGCCCCCTGTGCTGCAGAGGACGTCTGATTAGTTAATATTCTCCAGTCTGGGATCTGTGGAAGGGTGTCTCCCAGTCTCTTTCAGTCCCAATCTCTCTTCTTGGGTGACTACTTAGTTCTGAGGTAAACCTGGCTGTCAACCTATGGTGGGTACAGTCACAGAGCCATAGAATCCTAGAGATCTGAGGGACCCTAGACACAGAATCTACTGGCTTGAACCTTGAGATAGTGACTCTCAGAGGAAAACCAAAGTCTACAGTGTCTTTGAGCTTTCTTGACCCCTTCCCCACCATGGCCACATCACCTCTCAGACCCCATGTCCTACCGCTCTCCATATCCCTCATTCTACTCCAGCCACACTGACTTAGCTAGGCCTTGAACACACAAGGCCTTCAACCAGCCTCAGGGCCTTTGCACTGGCTCATCCCTTTGCCTGGAACTCATTTCCAAAATATCCACACATCTAACTCCCTCATCTCCTTTGAGTCTGTTTAAATGTCACGTCTGCAATAAGGTTTACCTTGACTACTCCATCTAAAATTCCAACCCTTCCTCCCCATCCTCTGTGTGTATAGAAATCTTTGTTTTGTTTGCTGACCCAAGCACTATCTTGTTCATTGTCCCAGGTACCTAGAACAGTGCTAGCACATAGTAGGCCTTCAATATATATTTCTTTAATGTATAAATATCACTAGATCTGCTTCTTGATGGAGAAAAGAGGGACTCATTACTAGTGTGCAAGGACTCTGAGGTTAGGTCACTAACCAAGGTTAGTTAGTTTAAAAAATGCCAGGGGCAGGGTTTGAACTCAGAACAGTTGAAATACTCACTGACGCTTATTAGCTCTGTGACCTTAGGCAACCTTGCTGAGACTCTGTTTCCTGCCTTGTAAAATGAGGATCAGTTCATCACTCCTCACAGATAATTGTAAGAATTAAAGGCCGTGTCACTCCATAAACCTTGTCTTGTAATTTAGGTCTCAGGTCAAATGCCACCTCCTCAGAAAACCTTTCCTGGCTACCCAATCTAAAGTGGCCCCTCAGATAGTGCCAGGCATTCAGTAGGCACTTGATAAATATTTGTTCAACAAGTGACTCCCTCACTGAGAACCCATCTCTGACCCATAGGGTAAAGTCCAAATTCCTTTCCAGGGCTTCCAGGGTTCCATCTAGGCTCACCTCCTGCTCCACTCCCTCCAGACCATCCCTCAGCCTGCAAACCCTGAACCCCAGCCCCCACTTCCATGCCAGCACCCCACCTCCAGATCAGGGGTCAGCAAACGGAGTCTCAGCAAGGTTGCCTAAGGTCACAGAGCTAACAGGCGTCGGAGAGTATTTGCCTGTGGGTCAAATCCAGCTCAAGAGCTAAGAATGATTTTTACATGTTTAAATGGTAGCCCCCCCCCAAAAAAAAATCAAAAGAAGATTTTGTGACACTTGTGCATTATATGATTTAAATTTCAGTGTCCATAAATAAAGTTTTGTTGGAACACAACCGTGCTCATCTGTTTACACGGTGCCTGCGGAAGCTTTTGTGCTGCAAAGGCAGAATTGAGGAGCTCCCACCATGAAGACCATTAAGCCACAAAGCCCAAGTGAAATATTTACTATCTGGAGTAGCAGGGACTTTCCAGAAAAAGTTTGCTAACCCCTAATCTAGATATTTTCTACTCACCCTTCAGGTTGCTCTTGGAACCCGGGGAGTCTTCGCTGGTGTGTCAAGTTGAGGGTAGGGATCCCTCTCAGACGTGCCCCAACTTTTCTATGTATGTACTCATCTGTCTGCCTCACGGACAGTTTCCTCTTGTTCTTTGCTGAATCTCCATTGTCTACCCCAATGTCTAAAACTATTTGTTGTGGGGTGAATGACATTTACGTCTTCTCCTGTCTAGTTGGAGAGATAAGGATGTTCCAATGTACAGTCCAGAGAAAAGGCAGGCACGAGGGAGGCATTGAAGAGGGCTGGAGTCCTCCGGGAGACTGTGGAAAGCCAGCGCCGCCTCCGCCGCTAGCCACAGGGGTTGGGAGCTGCAGGGACATTTGGGAATTGGGGGTGTGAAGAGTCTACATGGATGAGGGCTCAGAGTTGGTAATAAACAAGGCGAAAAAGATGCCTCCCTACGGGATAGCAGCTGAAACTGATGGTATTTTGGAGGTTTTGGCAGTAGTTGACATTTATTCATATTTCTTAATTACTTTATACTCAAGAATAAAGCAATGTCCTGGGGAAGCAGCTGTTCACATCACTGTCCCCAGTCTTACTCACAAGGCATTCCAGCAGGAAATCACCTCCAAAGCAACCTATGTAAGATTCTTTTACTCTTCTGTTTTCTGCAGGAAACAGTTACGATTGTTTTAATAAAATCAGCTGGGCCATTTAACGTCACTTGGAGAAGAATCCTGAGAAGTTCTTCAATTGCCAAAAGACAGCTCCAGCTACAGGTAGGGCTCTCAGGGCTGTGCAGGGAGAAGCCTTGTCGTTACCCCAAATTCAAAGGCGGCCAATGAATTATAGCCAGCCAGATAAACTTTTCTTTATCAAACTTTGCCCCTGACAACTGTAAGTTGATTCAACTAGAACAAACTGAAACTTCTTTTTTTTTTTTTTTTTTTTTTTGAGACGGAGTCTTGCTCTGGCACCCAGGCTGGAGTGCAGTGGTACGATCTCGGCTCACTGCAAGCTCCGCCTCCCGGATTCATGCCATTCTCCTGCCTCAGCCTCCTGAGTAGCTGGGACTACAGGAGCCCGCCATATCGCCCGGCTAAATTTTTGTATTTTTAGTAGAGACGGGGTTTCACGGTGTTAGCCAGGATGGTCTCAATCTCCTGACTTCATGATCTGCCCGCCTCGGCCTCCCAAAGTGCTGGGATTACAGGCGTGAGCCACCATGCCTGACCTGAAACTTCCTATTTTAAAAAAAATTTAGTTTAATTTAACTCGCCAAAAATTTGCAAAAGTTGTGAAGAGGGTATGCTTCTGTGCCTGGGCTAGTGTGAGTGATAGCACAAAGATCTGCCAGCCACAATCTTGCCATGCCAAAAATTCATTCTGTGGTCCAACTAACACTTCTTTTGAGGAAGGTCCTTAGAGGCAACATTTCTGCAAGGTGGCAGAATATTCCCAGAAACCCATCAGGAAGACAGTGTTTGCTGTAAATAAGTTTGCTGCTTACCCCACAGCCTGGCTGTCCTGAGATCTTGGCCATCGTTTTTCGGACTTCCCAGATGCTCTAGGAAGGTTGCAATATCTGAACCCTAGAGAGTGGTGCGCTGGTAAATGTTTAACAGCTGGCTGGGAGGCGGCGGAGCCGATTAGTAGCTTTGGCCATTAACGTGGCATTAATACTACCAAATTGGTAGCTGATTTCAAGCTACTGGTGTGACATCAACCATCTCACAAAATTTCCAGAAACTGAACACTCCGTTCCAGCGAGCCACCTCTAGGGATCTCTGTCTGGGAGTCAGGACTTGAGACTCCCAAAGCATGGGTTTGTCCAGGATCACCACCCAAGCCTTCATTCCAAAGACCACTTTCTTGTGGGCTGAACCTCCCGACAATGATGCGAGGCCTTGGTGTGGACGAGCAGGCGTTGGCAGTCCCCAGCAGCCAGTTCCTTGATGGGTCTCCCAGGCCAGGCAGCCTCCTGGAATTCGCAGACGCCCGGCTGCCCTGAATGCTGAGGATGGGGGTGAGGGGTGGTGGGGGGGAGGTGCACAGAGGGTCCCCTCCCAGGTCTGGTGGAAAACCTCAGATTGGCCTGCTTTGTGCCTGATCTTTAGCTCCATGTGCATGAGAATGGGTCAGTGGCAGGTGCCTCGGGGTGGGCATGAATAGCAGTAATTGTCCCTGTGTCAAAAGGATGGGCCAGGAAACAGGAATGGGACTGGAGGAGGGGTGGGGGTGGGGTGTAGCTCTCAGTGAATTAGGTCTTTTCTATAGATTCCATAAGGCTACAGAATGAGCCGCTTTTTCTACCTCCTGGTGCTCAGCTACTGCTCTGACCTCCCAGGGGCCAGAGGAGGGGTTGACCCTCCCTGTTTAACGTGCTCTGCCTTTGGTTACCTAGTATTGCTCTGGGAGGAAGACCAGCTTCAGGAGCAGGCTGTTGGTATCTGCTGCAAAGGGAAGAATACGTGCAGCCCAGCCGTCCTGCCTCCCACACCCCTGGCAAGGAGCTGCACCTCACTGAGCTCAGTTCCCCTATCTGTGAAGTGGAGACCAGAATAATCCCAGCCTCACAAGGCCATTGCCAGGACTGAGGGAAGCTATGCTGATGACTGCCTAGGGTCAATTGAGTAAAGCACTCAATTGAGGACAACCATTATGATTTTTCTGATTTCTAGCCAAGGCCCCAGCACAGCCTATACCTGAAGCACGTGACTAAGAGTATGACCCTGGGCAAGTACCGTCTCTCTCTCTCTCCCTCACTCTCCCTCCTCACTCAGGGTAGTCACGCTGTGTCCTCCCTGCCTCCCAGGGACAGGAGGATTAATGAGATAATGTGAGAAGCCAGCTGCTCTGGGGAAGAAAGGTGTTATGTACATGGAAGGTGTAATTATTATCCTGTAACTACATGAATGTTTAGATCGTACCTACTCCGGCAATTCCAAGGGGCTTTGACAAGCGCGTTGTCTCAAGCTGGAAACTGATCCAAGGGGTGGGAACAGCTGAAAGCTTCTCTCTGCTTCCAGGACACTCCAGGCACCCTGGAGCCTCCCAGAGGAGGCGGTGCCCATGCTCCAGGCATCAAGGCCTCTGTGGGCTCCGGGGGAGTGAGAGTCCCCTAAGGCTCCATACCCTGGATCCTGGGAAGGTCCCAGGATGGCCGTACAGAGCATTCAAGCTGGAATGGAAATCCAGCTCAAATGAGCATAGCAATTTTGTGGCTGGCAAAGATTTTGGTGTAGGCTTTAGCAAATTGCAGTCTTACTCAGTTTATCTTGCCCTGTTCCTGGCGTCTCAGTCTCCTGCTTCCCTCTGACTGTCATCACCACCAACACCATCTTTATCATCTCTTAGGAAGTAGCAAGAGGGCAGGGCCCTGGGCTGGGTGCTGGCTTTGGCTGCGTCGGAGTTTAGAATTGAAAACAGCCGTTCCCGTTCTCCTTCTCAGATAGTTTCCCTCCAGAAATAGCTACCAGGAGGCTTGTGGGGTGGGCAAAGGCATGGATGTGAGTCACCCTCCTGGCAGCCCTGGAGGGAAGGGGAAGATTAGCTGTGAGAGAGAAAAAGGAGAAAGGGTGGAAAAATGGGGTCCTATAATGTTCTGCAACCAATCAGAAACGCAGACAGGAGATGGGGATTAGACCCTGGATTTGCTTCCTGGTTCTGCCCCTTGCCAGTCTCTTGACCTTGGCGAGTGACTTATCCTCTCTGTATCTCGAGCTCCTCTCTTGCAAAGTGTTGGTATGATGATTAAAAGAGTTACCACCTAAAAAGAACCAGGGTCTGGACCGGGCGCAGTTGCTCACACCTGTAATCCCAGCACTTTGGGAGGCCAAGGCAGGCAGATCATGAGGTCAGGAGGTCGAGACCATCCTGGTTAACACGGTGAAACCTCGTCTCTACTAAAAATACAAAAAATTAGCTGGGCGCGGTGCCGGGCATCTGTAGTCCCAGCTACTCAGGAGGCTGAGGCAGGAGAATGGCGTGAACTCGGGAGGCGGAGCTTGCAGTGAGCCAAAATCGCGCCACTGCACTCCAGCCTGGGCAATAGAGCGAGCCTCTGTCCAAAAAAATAATAATAAAATAAAATCAAAATAAAAGCACCAGAGTCTGGAATGCAGTGTGCTCCGTGCACATCAGTGATTCGTTAAAACTGACTGGCAGTCCCCACACCTGTAGCCCATATGGAGAGCCCCACAACTGGGGGAGATGGAGGCCTGAGCATACCCCTGGGGGTCCTTCTGAGAGCTAGCTCACAGAAGACAGAGATGCTCCTGAATTTGAGGCTGACCCCTTTCTCCCTCTGTCTTAGTCTGTTGGAGCTGCTATGACAAAATACCTTAGACTAAGTAATTTACAAACAATAAGAATCTATTACTTACAGTTCTGAAAGCTGGGAAGTCCAAGATCAAGATCAAATGATGCCGATCTACAGGTGAATCTTTGGTGTCTGGTGAGGGCTCTCTGCTTCACAGATGGCGCCTTACTGAGCGGTCTTTACATGGATGAAGGGTCGAGCGAGTGCCCTCAGGCCTCTTTCATAAGGGCACTAATCCCATTCCTAAGGGCTCCACCCTCATGATCCAATCACCTCCTAAAGGCCCCACCTCCTAATACCATCACCTTGGGGTTGGGTTTCAACATATGAATTTGGTGGGGGTACACATACATTCAAACCAGCACACCCTCTAACAGCCAGAAGGAGTTCATAGGGACCCTACATAAAGAGGGGTGGGAAAAACCAGTCTCTTAATTGTTTTTTTTTTTTTTTGAGACAGAGTCTCGCTCTGTCCCCCAGGCTGGAGTGCAGTGGCCGGATCTCAGCTCACTGCAAGCTCCACCTCCTGGGTTTACGCCATTCTCCTGCCTCAGCCTCCTGAATAGCTGGGACTACAGGCCCCCGCCACCACGCCCGGCTAGTTTTTTGTATTTTTTAGTAGAGATGGGGTTTCACTGTGTTAGCCAGGATGGTCTCAATCTCCTGACCTCGTGATCCGCCCGTCTCGGCCTCCCAAAGTGCTGGGATTACAGGCTTGAGCCACCGCGCCCGGCCAAAACCAGTCTTTTAGAAAAGACCCTGAACGAAGTGACTCATCGGTAGATTGGAGAATCTAGGTTTATGAAATCATCGTGATGGCAATGGTGATGGTGATGAAGATGACAACAGTAATGATTCTGTACAAGCTTTAACTTTTAAAACTGTTTTTATAGTTTCCTAGTTGGGAAATTACTGGGATTGGACTAGATAAATGTTGGGGTTCCTCTTCCAACTTCCAACTTTCTCATTCTGTAGTTCTATCTTGAAGCACACAAGAGAAGTTCTTAACTAGGGACAAGGTTACGAGGTGGACGCGCCTCCCCCAACTCTGTCATCCCGCCGGACCCCTCATCGGAAGCTGGTCGCTCCTTCAGATGCCTGTGGGTGGATGAGGCTGCAGCGTGTGCCTTGCATAAGGGGATGTGGTTTTTGGGGAGATGTACTGAGGGTGTTTTGACAGGGTAAGGATGAAGAAATCACACATTTGGGGTCATCTTGGAGCCGTGGGGGTGGGAGAGGGTGTGTGTATAAAGCATTTATTTAAAACACTCAGTGGGAAACTCACAGGCCACTTAACAAGAGTATTTGGATGCTGGGAAAATGTGAGTCATCAAGCTTCCATGATGGATGGAAACATCCCTTCCAGACAACCTAAATTCTTTTTCCTGTGGTTCTATGCTCACCAAACAGCCCATGGCTCTGTATTGGGAAAGAGAGGTTCTGACATGTGTGCCCAGTCTGCCCTGCCTCTGGGAGTAGAAACCTGGCATTTCAGTGGGCTTAGGTCTCTCAGGAATGAACCACTTCTGGATGATTGGACTCTCCTAGTCCTAAAGGTTGAGAAATAAGATTCTTCACCCAGAGTGAGGCCCTCCCTGTGAGGCCCAGGGGAAATCAGCCATTGGCAGCAGACATCTGCTCCTGTGGCCAGTCCTGGGTCTGGACAGCACATAGCACACAGACAGGTGTCTGAAGACAGTGCTCTGTGGGTCTGGACAGGTACTCTGGAGTCTGCAGATGCTGTTTCACACTAGTGAGCTGAGCTATGGGGCTTATTGTGACGGGGAAGTGAGGTGGGGGATGGCAGAGAAGAATGAGGAAGGGGGCAGAATAACTTTCCTACGGTCCTCTCTTCTTGTTATCCCTGGGAAGGGAGAACACCCACCAGTGTAAACCCAGGTGTGTGATCAGCAGGATAATGGCCTTCCGGTAATGTCTGCACCTCAATCCCCAGACCCAGGGAGTATGTCATGTTACATGGCAAGAGGGATTTAGAGTTAGTAATCAGCTGACTTTAAGAGATAATCCTCGGTCGCCTGCGAGAGCCCAGTGCAATCACAAGGGACTGTGATTGTGAGTGTCTTTTCCTGGTCTCTTTTCTGTGTGCACACATCCCTGGTGTCTCTCCTACTTCTTATAAGGACACCAGTTGTATTGGATGAGGGTCCACCAGCTTCATTTTAACTTCATTACCACTTTAAAGGCCCTGTCTCCAAATGCAGCCACACTTGGAGGTACTGGGGGTTAGGGCTCCAACATATGGATGGGGGTTGGGTGGGGGCAATTCAGCCCATAACAGCAGTGGGGGTTAAGAGAAGGTGCTGGGTGGAGAATCAAAGGAGAGAGGCTTCGAAACTGGGCCCTGGGGTAGACACAGCCTGCAGCAGGGACAAGGGTGCCAGGCTGATAACCTGGTGTTGGGTGGGGTTTGGGTGACGGGTGGCCATCTAGGACCCTTAGCTGGGGTGGGAAAGGGCAGGTAGAGTGAGTGGTCTTGGGTGGCCGTGGGTGGCTCCTCCACCTCCGCAGTTAGCCCCTTTCACGTTTTCCTAAAGTTCCTTTCGGGTTTTCATTGAGACGGGAACTCACTCAGAAAGCCCACCCTCGGAGCAAAGGCTTTCTCCTGGCCTAAACAGCAGCTCCAGGCCCCCTTGCAAAGGCTGGTTCTTTGGTCTTCAGATCATTAAGGCACCAGGTTTGTGTCAACGGAGTCCTGGCATTTGCCTTTGGAAACCAGAGGAGGGGTGGTCAGATATTTGGAGGCCACACCAGGCAGTGTGGCCATCTAAAAGCAGCCGTAGGCCCTGTGAAACAAGCAGGAAAGAGGATAATGGCAGAGTAGGCTGCTTCAGTTTCACTTTAGGCTAGCCAGGGGATGTGGGCAAGGCCGGTGCCTGTTGGCTTTGTGCGGGTGCTGCCTGGGTTTTTTAGCCACAGTGGTTTGCAGCCCTGTTAAAACAAATGATTGTGATTAGGAAGAAAAAGTGCAGAGGAGCTGGAGAGAGCCCCCACCCACCACCCACGGGAAACAGGAGAGAAAGAAACAGATGCTTGGGGCTGGCACTCGGCATTAATGGGCAGACTGTTGTCATGCTCGACTGGTTTGGCTAGTCAGCCAGAGGCCCCGGGAAATAAAGGGCCTCTCCTCACACTGGCTTGTGGAACAGTCGAGATCTCTGAGCTTCTCTTTGTCCTTGGAGAGCCAGCTTTTGGGGAGGGGGTGACAGTCTAGGAACAGTCGGCTGTTGTTGGGGGTGGGGAGGGAGGCTGGTCTGAAATCTTCCTTCCCTACTCAGCAGGAGCGCCTAGGACAAATGGCCCAAGACAGCAGGGCTGGCTCCAGCCTTCCTTCCTGAGGGCTCTGCAGTCCATTTTCTGCTTTCATTTCCTCCTCCCAATGGCTGAATGCTGGCCTCCGCTCCTGAGCTGCCCAGCAGAAGCACCAAGTCCATGCAGCTCTCTCTTGCTTTCTCTCACTCATGCCACAAAGGACCAAAACAAAGTAAGGATTTTCATGCAATGGAATACAACTCGGCAATGAAAAAGCCTGAACTACTCCTCCATTCAGCAACGTGAGGCAGCACCACAGGTAGAATGTAGAGAAGAAGCTAGACAGGAAAGGGTAGGTCCTGTGTGATTCTATTTATGTGAACTCCTAGAATAGGTAAAACGAATCTGTGGTGACAGAAGTCAGAAGGGTAGTAACTTGCTTGGTATCAACTTGGAAAGGCATGAGGGACCTCTTGGGCTGCTGGAAATATATAGCTTGATTTGGATGGTGGGTACATGTGTGAATGCGTCTGCAAAAATTCATCAACTTATCTACTGAAGATTTGTATACTTTATTTTTATTTTGTTTTATTTTATTTTTTTGAGATGGAGTCTCATTCTGTTGTCCAGACTGGAGTACAATGGTGTGATCTTGGCTAACTGCAGCCTCCACCTCCTGGGTTTAAGCAATTCTCCTGCCTTAGCCTCCGGAGTAGCTGGGGCTACAGGTACGCGCCGCCACTTCCGACTAATTTTTGTACTTTTTAGCAGAGACGGGGTTTCACCATGTTAGCCAGGCTGGTCTCAAACTCCTGACCTCAGGTGATCCACCCACCTTGGCCTCCCACACTGCGGGATTACAGGCATGAGCCACCATGCCTGGCCAATTTGTGTACTTTAATGTGTATGTACTTAACCTAAATAAAAAAGTGGAAAGTACACTTTCAAATAGTACATCATCTTTTGTTTGTTTGTTTGTTTGTTTGACAGAGTCTCTCTCTGTCACCCAGGCTGGAGTGCAGTGCTGAAGCCTCAACCTCCTCGGTTCAAGGAATTCTCCCACCTTAGCCTCCTGAGTAGCTGGGACAACAGGTGCGTACCACCACACCTGGCTAATTTAAAGATTTTTTTATAGAAACAAGAGTCTTGCCATGTTGCCCAGGCTGGTCTCAAACATCCTGGGCTCAAGCCATTCTCCTGCATCAGCCTCCCGAAGTGCTGGGATTACGGATGTGAACCACTGACCCCATGTGGCCACTCTTCTTGACCTCAGGATGCATAGGAGTATATTTCAAAGATTGCCCTTATTGGCGACCTGTTTAAATTACCTTTTAAAAAAGAGTTCTGACCTTCCAAGGCAGCTCTCCGAAAGAGTGTGGGGCTTCATACTCTTCAGATAAGTCGTTTTGTATTTCTGGATGGTGAGTTGGGCCTTCAGGAGTGAATTCAAGTGTGGAACACACAAATCCTGCCTTGCAAATAGTCACTTCCTTCTCTAGTCTGGGTAGGAGATTGTGGTGCAAGGAATGGGGTCAAGGGTATCTTTGTTCTCCTCCCTGGGTCTCTCTTGTGAGGGGGGTGAAGCGTGGCTTCTTGGTTATAAGAGCAGCTACTTACTGGGGGATGCCTGGGCATCCTCCAGTACCTGATCCACTGATAATTCAGATTGCATCTCCTCACCAGTCTTGCTGTTGGAGCTGCTGAGCAGGTGCAAGTCATACTGAGGCATGGGGGTCTACACACTGCTGCCCCTCCCTGCCTAGCCACTGGGGGGACCAACAAGAGCAGAATGAACAGGAAGCTATTAGGGTGGCCACAGAGGGGTCACAAGAGAGGCCCAAGTATTTTGTTCCTGGGCATTCCTTTCTCCTGAGTAGCTGGCAGCCCTGTGTTTAGCAGGGAAAGGGTGAGCTCTATCATTAGTTTCTGTTTCTCAATAACTGACCCTCTCAGGTTGTCCCAGGGGCATTGGGAGGGCAGCTGGGTGTCAGGTAAGTCTCTGCCAACTGCTTCTTGGCTGATACTGCGGGGCAGAAAGAGAGTGTAACAACCTTTTCTTCAAAGCCAGAATCCAGCTAACTCTGCCTCGGAAAAGTGCTGACACACAGCCCGGATGCGATCAGACACATTTCTTCCATTTGCTGCTGCTCTCGGTGAAAGCTACTGGTGTTTGATGAGCGGAAACAAGCCGCCCTGCTGAGATTTCCTGCCAGTGCCAAGTGTTTCTGCCAAGAGTGCTGAGCGTCCGCCATGTTGAGGAGGTGCTTTTGTGCAGTCTGGCTCGATGCGATGCCTCCCTGTAGATCAGTGGAGCCTGCAGCATCCCTTGACCATCTTACAGATGCTCAGGCTAGAGCAGAGGTCATTCATTCTCCACCCAGTGACCATGTCCAAAGGGATGTGTGTGTGTGCATATGGCACGTGCACGTATGTATACGTAGACATCGTGAAACCCATGGCTTGTGTGGAGTAGGGAGAGTCTGACCCTTTTTATGCTACCCTGAAGATTTGTTTGGAAATACTTACTTTACCCGTGACACATTTCTTAGGGTAAAAGTGTGAGAGATCCAAGGAGATCCAACCCTGAAGAATCTTATAGCCACTTCTTCAATGGCATTTCTTCTGTCTATAATACTGTGAGTCTCTGTTGGAGCCAAGAGATGCCAGTAGTTATCTTTACAATTCTGGGGATCCCTACGAGACCTCCTGTGCTGTTGGGAAATTAAAACCTGCAGCTTGGGAGCCCATGGATGGGGCTGAGCACGCCCTCCCCTCCCACGTTTGGTGGTGTATTAATAACCAGGATAATTGCACCCCTAATGATCCCAGCAACAATAATTTCTCTGGTGCGTCCAGAAAAAAGCCTGCGATGCATTGACAAAATAACTTACAATTAAGACCCTTTCTGGGACTTCCAGGCCAGGTCTTTGCAACACTTTCTATTGCAAGCCTCTGCCCCTTCCATATATGAGCCTGCCTGGGCCCAAACTGCTCTGAACCTCACTGTCTTTTTATCTTTCCACCCCCCAATCCATTTTTCTTGAACAACCATGAAGGGCTATAGTCCACAGGGCAATAGAAAGGACTCTCCATACAATTTCTCCTTCATTCTAGCAATAGAGTATAATTTTACAATCTGCCAGGATGGCAGAGAGGAAGGGGAAGGAACTCTGCCCATTGTCTTGGCATCATGGAACGTTTCCCCAGGTATCCCTGTGGAACTCTTTCTTGAAATCCAAACGAAAAGGACAAAGGCCAAGCCACACAGGAGCAGCACCACTACCAAGTTTCTCAGAAGTTACCATGGATAAAAACTGGAATCCCCATTGGTTTTTCTTTTTAAAGCACAACTTTTATTAAATACCGTGAGTTGGCCACTGTTAAGACAATGGACCTGTCCAAGCATCTTGTCTAGGAATCAAGGGGAGAAAGACATTGTGGGGCCCAAGAGCAGATGAATTGCTCCCAAGAATGGAAAACAAATGAGCCGAGGTATAAATGGATGGAAAAACAAAAGGAAGAGATTCCCTACACAATGCAGACCATTGAACGGAAGGGGGCCGTGGACAGAGGCCCAGGTCGTGGGACCAGCTGAGGAGTGGTGGGACAGGCTAGATGAGCTGTCAGCACACAACGGAATTGAAGTGTCTTCTCCCCCACGCCTGTGATCCATGAAAACGTTGTGCTTCTCTTGTTTTCTTGCCACGAACAGTATCTGCTCTGCTGCTAGCAGCTTTGTGGCTCTAAAAGAGGCAGGATGTCAAGGTCTGACCCATACCCCACTGGCTCCCACTCCTGGCCTGGCTAGCCTCAAATGTTCACAATGGGCACAGGCCGTGACTTTCTGAGACTGGACTGCGTGACTTTCTTTCTGAGACTGGACTGCATCAAGGCCTGTGGCTAATTTCAGTGGAACATATGGACTCCTGTGTAACTTGACCTCATTGTCCCTGTTTATAATGGAGCCAGCAGGAGCACAACAATGGTCCTGGCCATCCCCACCCCCCAGGAGGCGTGGTTGAGGGTATTCCTTTCTCTCTGGAATACATGATCACCTTGCCCTCGGGGCACATTCACTAAAGTCATTATGGGGAGAAGTGTCTGTGGACAATGAGGAGCTCTGGTGTGCAGGGAGGAGCTTCTTCCGCCTGGAGCGACCAAGACTCAGTCCTCTTGTGGTGCACTGGAGAAGGCCACTAGGCAGGATTTGGGTGGGGAGGGGACAGTCTCCACCTCCCCATCACCACCAAGACTGGCCTTGCCACCCATTAGCAGAGTTCCTGGATGACCTCTTCTTGTGGTGATGGTAGCTGTGGGACTCTTGTTCTTCAGAACTTATCACAGTTAACTCTCAGTCTCCTTGGGGAAGGCCCAACCTGGGAGAGGAGTTCTGCACGGGAGATAAGGTCCAGGCCTCCCACCAAGGACCAGAATCATTGAATGCCTGAGATGGAAGAAACCTTAGACAGCTCCTGATTCCAATATTTTGTGTCAAATGAATAAATAAGGCCCTGAGAAGAGGGTAAGTGGCCAGTCTATGGTCACTCAGATAGTGTCAGAATCTGGATTAGGCCAAGATCTTCCTTCTGGAGCACCATGTAAATCCTCAGGTAACATAGGGGCAGTTGTTGAGGATACTGGCATCAAACTGGGCCCTGTTTGTAATGTGGACAGAGACAAATGGTTCCCTCTTGCTTATATGCATACAAAATGACAAATCACTTTTTCTTTTCTTCTTCTTCTTTTTTTGAGATGGTGTCTCACTCTGTTGCCCAGGCTGGAGTGCAGTGGCATGATCTCGGCTCACTGCAACCTCTGTCTCCTGGGTTCAAGTGGTTCTCTTGCCTCAGCCTTCTGAGTAGCTGGGATTACAGGCGCCTGCCACCACGCCTGGCTAATCTTTGTATTTTTTAGTAGAGATGAGGTTTCACCATGTTTGCCAGGCTGGTCTCAAACTCCCGACCTCAAGTGATCTGCCCACCTCAGCCTCCCAAAGTGCTGGGATTATGGGATTGAGTCATCCCACTCAGCCTCTTTTCTTCTTTTAAAGAAATAACTCCCCACCCAGGGAGAAAATACCTAGCCTTAGAGGGTTATACTGGAACTTGCCAAAATTAGGGCAAACTTATAGCGTTATATCACCCACCTAATTCTTATTGTCTCTGTAGGGTTGCAGCTAATACCTATTATGTAGGGTTTTGTTTTTCCCCTAATGGGACTCATTTTCTTCCTAGGTTCAGAATAAGCTTCTTTTAGTCTACTGCAAACCCTTTCTTTGTAGGCCTCGTGCAGCAGAGGCCCACGCCTCGAGCAGGAGCCTTAGTATGCATTGGTTTTCCTTGATCCTCCTGGGTATTACAGTTTGCTCTTCATAGACGAGGCCCCCAGGGCCCAGAGAGGTGACTTACTGGAGATCACGGCACTAGGAAGGAGCAGGGTCAAAATGCAAACCCTAGTGTGCTGACTGCAACCCAGGTGCTCTCTGTGACATCTTTTTGTGGTCCTCTGCCTTGGACTGTGGAGGGATCGTGAAGCCAGGCAGGGGACAAGGGGAACTTAAAGGAAAAAGTCCTAGAGGCCCCAGACATCAATGCCAAATGGCAACGCGGGAGCACCCGGCTATAGGACCCAGCTTCCCTTTAACCCTGAGCCAGCCCCTGTGTGTCTTCCAGGTCGCCTTGTGATTCCTTCCCACCTCCGCCTGTTCCCCCATATGTTGTTCCTCCATCTCAGCCTCAAAGCCACTCTCAGGAGAAAACAACTTTCTGTTATAACCAAATGGGTTAGGTCTGGTTCAGCAAGCTTATTATTCCAGCTCATCCCCAAGGGACCTAGCCCTGGGTCTTTAAACACCATACACCCAAAATGGCATCTCTCTGGGAAAAAAAAAAAAAAAAGGAAACAGCAGCTTTGGAAGCAAATTTTACTAATTCTTACCCCATTGGAGAAGCAGCAAGAAGTTTCCTATGTCCAGAGAATGGGAAACTGCATTTTAGGAAAACTGAGTGTTTGAGAACTAAAGGGAACGCAGGGCAGCATGGGTAAAGGAGTGGGTGTCGAGAAAAGGAGAACATCACAGACATGCATGTGTGGGGAAGATAGCCGCAGACGGATGGGGATAAATGGAGAAAGTCCAGCAAATGTTTACGTCCCCTGAGATTAAATCAGCATGTGTGATTGTGAGTGGGGAGAGGACTGGACCCAAGAAGCAAATCTTACACATTTTCCTTGGAAAGATGGTGAATACAGATGGGACATCTTAGTCATGATTCACAAGAAAGAAAACCTGAGAGAAATCCCATCGAAGGCAAGAGCAGCTGGGTCCTACAGCTGGCGTCGTTTTTCGGTTAGAAGTTAATCGAAGTGTTGGCTGGAGCCCTGGGTGGAAACAAAGCATTGGAAAGCCAACCTAGCTTGGGGTCCTGGCTGGCTGCCGCTTAGCTCATGTGTAGGAACAGTGTGGTGCTGAGGAGGCGGGTGTGAATGGCGTCCTGGAGGTGAGTGCAGACACAACGTCCACACATAGAGGCTGATCCAAAGCCCATCCTTCTTTAAATTGGTAGAATGCTTACGAGTTTTCAAAATGCTTACAAGTTTACAAAATGCTTTTACATAAAAACCTTATCATCTAGACAGGGCAAGTATAAGAAAGGGCATTTTGCAGAAGAGAAAACTGGGGCCCCAGGCAGGTGGAGTGACACCCAGGTTATACAACTAGAGCATGGTGGGACCAGGTTGGAACCAGTAGATTTCAAATCTACTTCATTTTAGACTAATACAGATTTTCCTCTGGAGTGGGGACTATAGGTCTCCTTTCCTGGGGAATGGTTACCTAAACAGAATCAAGCTTCTGTTGCAAAGAAGGGGACAGATAATGTTGAATGAATAGTCAACAGATGTCCATTGCACGTTCAGTTATTTCTATACTGAGAGACCTTCAGTTTTCTAGTTTTTTGCTTGTGCACACAACACTGCAACGAGTAGCCTTGCAACATATTATTGCACTTGGATGCGTTTATTTCTTTAGGATAGATTTCCCAGAGTGGGACTGCTGGTACCAAGGGCATGTGAGTTTTAAGTTTTAATATGTACTGCCTGACTCTTGCCAAAAATGTTGTGGCATCCACATTCCCTGGCAATGGGTGGGAAAGCCAGTCTCCCCACATCCTCTCTGGCTTCCAGCTTATTTTCCATTGTACTCTGCCACCATCCTTTTGGGAACTTTTACTGATTGCCAAGCAGGCATAGTTAGAGTGGCCCAATGAGTTAGTATTAGTTAATTGCCTTCAGATACTTGACTCCTAAAAGACATCTGTTCTTAAACGATAATTTAAGCTAGTCTGGAATTGACAGGTTTTGCCAATCAACTGCCACAATCTCTGGAATTTGAGTTTTGATCCATGATCTGCTGCTTAGGTGGCTTTTTCCCTTCGTTTTGTTGATGCAGACACTATAACGTGTCTTGTGCTTACTGTGTGTATTAACTGAACCTAAGCTACTTCTTAACACACTCCCCTTATTTCTCGAGTTTATCCTTATCCTTAGAGTACCTTGAAAGGTTTCTCTCTCTCTCTCTCTGTCTCTCTCTCTGTGTGTGTGTGTGTGTTTTGTTTTTAGTTTAGTTTTGTTTTTGATTTTTGCCTTTGACCAATTCAGAGGGATGTGCTAGGAATCAGCCATGCTGGTCACCTGTCACCTGGAGCAGCTGCTCTTTAATAGTTATTGCTTGATGTTGGAGGAATTAGCTTGAGAGAGAAGGCTGAGTGAGGTTTAGGGATGTCTACTTTGCCAATTCAAAGCCGATTTTGCAGGCAGTGGTTGAGGGGCTTTTTCAGTGTGTTGACACAGCTTCTACGTATCATTATGCCATGAGATGCGTACTCCATGTAGCAAATGAGAATGATGACTGCCTGGTAAACCATGGACATTTAAGCTGCCAACACAATTCTCAGATAGTCTTTGCCTCATTGCTAAAGCCTGTATTTGCATGCTATGGTAGCAGCAGGTTTCTTTATTGATGGTTATCTTGTTTCTGGGATCTATTCTTAAATACAGAAAACATCACATTTTCTGCGATCACATTAAGAATCTGAATTGCTTTTAGTGATCTATTGCATTGCATGATGACCACAGTTAACATGTTGTATATTTCAAAATTGCTAAAAGAATAGATTCTTAACATTCTCAGCCCCCAAAAAGTGACAAATTGGTAAGGTGATAGATATATTAATTAGCTTTATGGAATCTTTCTACAATGTGTATGATGTATAGGTTTCTACAATGTATAGACCAAACCATTATGTTGAATACCATAAATATACATAATTATTTGTCAGTTAAATTTGAAAAATTTCACATAGAGTATAAATTTAAAAACAAATCTGAGTTGAGTCTTTAAGAAATTTCTGACACTATTTGCATGACTGTAATCCAAGTGTTGATTCTTTGAGAAACGGATGTAAATACATCAACAATTGGAAATTTGCATCTGAATGAGCATAGAGTATAGTGTTAGAAACATTTTAAATGTAATGATTCAAGTAGAACAGTTTTTTTTTTTTTTTAAAATATGCATGCTTGTGCCTTTGATTCATGCATCCATCTTTTCAGTGTTTTCACATTTGGAGCTCACTTCATGAACTTCAGTGTCTTACATTTTCTACACAAATTAGATTGGTGTAATTTAAATACTTTGTAAATTAAATACTTTCAACATATCTTTATTAAGTTTCTCTACTGTATGAAGCACTACTGTATGAAGGTTAGAATGAATCACAGGCACACTTCTTTAAAAATCTTAGTAGGTGGCAGGGTGTGGTGGCTCATGCCTGTAATCCCAGCACTTTGGGAGGCTGAGGTGGGTGGATCATCTGAGGTCAAGAGTTCGAGACCAGCCTGGCCAACATGGTGAAACCCTGTCTTTACTAAAAATACAAAAAAAAAAAAAAAAAAAAAAAATTAGCCGGGCATGGTGGCAGGTACCTGTAATCCCAGCTACTCAGGAGGCTAAGGTAGGAGAATTGCTTGAACCCAGGAGGCAGAGGTTGCAGTGAGCCGAGATCGTGCCCTTGCACTCCAGCCCTGGGCGACAAGAGCAAGACTCTGTCTCAAAAAAAAAAAAAAAAGAAAAAAAGCTTAATAGGCTAATTTCAGGCACATTGCCTAAGAATCAGTCCTGCTCTGCAAGGAGCAGCTAAAAATAAATAATAAATAAATAAAAACTGTAGTAGACCAATACCTGTTCTCTGTAACTTGGAAGGTAGGTGAGAGATAGTGGATTCTGGGTTTGAATCTTGCCTCCAACTGCATGACCATGGGCAAAGTACTTTTTTTTTTTTCTGTGCTTTGGGTTTCCTTATACATTAAATGAGAGTGATGATCATACCCACCCATGGGTTATTGTGAAGATTAAAGGAGACAACCCAGACAAAGTGCTTAGAGGAATCTAGCCTATAGTAAGTGCATAATATTAATGCATATATTAGCTTGGTACAAAAGTAATTGCATCTTAGAAGAGAAGGTAAATTTGCAAGTATTTCTTTTGGCTCCATAGTGCTAACTGCTGGGGAGGAAGGAGACCCAGGGGAAAAGGCATGGTAGAGCCTGGAGAGCTGTATACATGTATATTGAAAAATGTAGACCAAAGAGGGGTATTAGATTGTATGTGTTACAAAGGGTCAAGAAATGAGATGATTCAGCAATGACAAAGAACTGGTTCAGGAGGAGTGAGGAGGCGGGATGTCGGCAGGGTAGGAGGCTGAGGTTGAAGGGTCTGCACCACGCTTGAGGTCTCGAAGGGGAGGCAGAACCGTGTAATGCAGTCCAGCTGTGCTCGCTATCCTATGGGACAAAGGTCATCCATGTGGAGGAGGGCACAGAAGAGGGCGGTCAGGGAGCTGGACAGGTCATTGACATGAAGGTTGAGGTCACCAAGGATGATGACAGGGAAATGTGATCCAGAAGCCAGCAGAGACCTGGAGAAGGCGGTGTGCCCAGATGGCAGGGACTTGACTGGCATGACCAAATGGCATGGACACGCTGCTGCTTCCCCTGTTGTGTGAAAGACACTAGGGGACGGTGCGGCTTCAGTAAGGAGGGCAGGAAGAGGCAGGATGTTGACTTGCCTGCACAGGTTTGGGTTAAGGTGAGAGGAAAATGAAACTTAAATGGACCATGGAGTGAGTTTCCCCAGGGTTCTGTGGAAGAGACCCCCTAAGAAAGAGTGGGATTTTAGGAAGAGCTGGTTAGAAATGAGGATGAGTGTGGGGTTGGGGAGGGATTTACACACATGCAGTTATAGGTTGGGGAGCTGAGACCTAGGAAAGGAGACAGTGGTTTCAAGAAATCTCACCTTGGAGAGTCTGTGGCTCTGCCATAGCAAGCAAGAATAGTAAAAAAGAAAGAGGAAATAAATCTACTTGATTATTTTCCTCCAAAGAGGAGAGGGACATTTTGTTCCCTGGTGGTCTGAGCAGCCACCCCTCCCTCCTGCTTGGCCACCATTGCTGGCAGAGTCACCAGCTGGCTCCTGGAAGGCAGGACCCACATGCATGTGGCACTGTCATCCTGCCCTCTCCAGACACGCAGCTGAGACCTACCTGCTGCAGGACACTCCGTGGTTTCTGCTAATGCTGAAGTGAGCTGCATGGCTAATTCATTCCTGGCACCTCCGAGAACATGAGCTCATCATATCATTAAAGGAATAAGAATAAACAGGAACAGGGGAGCTGCTCAGGAGTTGGGAAACCTCTGGCCCTCTGTGCCTCCCACACATCTTTGGAGAGACAAAGGGGCCAGAACAGCCCACAGTTCCTGGCTACTGCCCTTGGCAGCCTCTCTGTCTCCACCGCCAGCTCTGGGCCACCGTTTCTCCACAGCATGTGAGCCCCCCTGCCAGTTTTCGTTAGGCATCTGTGGGTACCACCCGCATCTCTGAGCCTGTGATGGCGTCCAAGGGCCTTTTGCCCAAGATAAAATCATTCTTCCTGATCTTGGATTTTCACACGTTGCATTTCCTAGTCCTCTTACCCTGGATCCATGTTAACTCTTGCTTGTCAACAATCCAGCCAAGAAAATTTCTCTTTGGAGTACTATTTGCTTTTTCTCACCTCTGAGTCATCTCCTGTCTTCTTCCACCTGCCTGGAATGTCCCCTTCCTTGTCTCTCTGAAGGGATGCCAGCAAATACATCATCCAGTGCTAGAGGATCTGTTTCTGGTCTTCTGGTCCCTTCATTTAACTCCCTTTCCTGCAGTCTCTCTAGTAATTCCCAATCCTTGCCTTTATTTTTTGTACCTTCCTATGCCTCTGTGTTTTTGGGTTTCTCAGTCCTGTACGTGCCAGTAGGGGGATGCAACCTCCATTTCAGGTTGCATTGTTAGTGAGGCATTCTTCTTATTAAATAAATCAAGCTATATAAAATTTCAACTCAGTCAGGTGCAGTGGCTCACACCTGTAATCTCAGCACTTTGGGAAGACTAGGAGGGTGGATCACTTGAGCCCAGGAGTTCGAGACCAGCCTGGGTGACATGGTGACCCCATCTCTACTAAAAATACAAAAAATTATCTAGGCATGGTAGTTCACGCCTGTGATCCCAGTTACTCAGGAGGCTGAGGCACGAGAATTGCTTGAACCTGGGAGGTAGAGGTTGCAGTGAGTCAAGGTCACGCTACTGCACTCCAGCCTGGGTGACAGAATGAGGCTCTGCCTCAATAAAATAAAATAAAATAAATAGAATTAAAAATTTCAACTCACCCCACCCCAACATCGCATGCCTTTCTGCCTTGCTTTATGTATTTTCTTAGCATTTCCTTCTTATATGACTTAATATGCAGTGGTGCCCTTTAATAGCACACCCCACAATAATTTCAGCAAAAAGGAAATATGATTGGCAGCTGCTTCCCGCCCTCTGCAGCATGTTCACCCTGATATTTCATCAATCTCACAGGATCCCACACTTGATACTATTGAGTTTTTTGGACCCTACTATAGAATTATGCGAGTCTTCTATGTATTTTCACAAATTTGTTTGTTATCATCTATCTCCTTCATTGACATGTAACCTCTATAAAGACAAGGATTTTGTCATTTGGTTGGTGTGCCATGTCCAAAACAGTTCCTGCCCTCCTAGGTGCTCAGTGAGTGTTTCCTGGATGGATGGATGAATGCGCTCACCCATCCCACCCCAAAGCTGGGGCCCTCACACCTGCTATTTTTAGTCTTTACCCACAGGGCCCCTTCTGAGGGCCAATAGGGCTTGCAAATTTAGCTAACTCACTGGCTGGCTGACTTTAGTGTATAAAGAGGTTCAAGCCCCAGGAGTGACCCCTCTGAGAAACAGGGCAAAACCCAGCCCAGCTTTCCTTCAGGGCAACTGGGTGAGAAGGAAACCCAGTGCCACTAGGGCGAGGCTGTGTCCTGGGACAAGCTTCCTGATGGAGGGAGAGCCATCAGACCTGCCTGGGAGGGGATGTGGCTTTGGCTTTTCAGGAAGCCCTTCTGGCTAAGGCCTGGGTCTTGACAGAGCAGGGCTGGGCAGCCCTGGGAAGCACGCGCACTGCAGATTCTGGGAAGGGTGGGAAGGGTGGGGAGGGAGGGGGAATGAGCAGGGTTGGGGTGGGAGCCAGATGGGGCTCATGACTGAATGGTCCAGGCTCAATCCGGGATCAGGGTGGAGCAAGAAATGGACAGAGAACCAGATGAGGGCCTGGCACCACACTTTTGTGTGAATGAGGAAAAGGTGCTCCTCTGAGCAGATGCTATAGGAAAGGGTGTTTCCTCACAACTGCTGGACTTGCCCTGGTAAGGCGGGGAAAAAATCAGCCAAACCCTAGGACAAGTCAAGGATTTGGTATAAGGTGACTTGACCAGAGGAAGCTGAGATTGGAGGATGAGAACTGGTCCCTCAGGGAATGGGTTACCAGGCAAGGAGCCCAGGCATGGGAGAGCAAAGTTGGGCTAGTTGCTGGGTAACAAGGCAACAGAAACCTGCTTAGTGGGAACTGATACACTGAGGCCTAAGTATGTCAGCGTCAAGAATAACTCCAGGGTAACGAAAGCCTTCCCAATCTCTATCTGCACACGGATGGCCCTGGAGCATGAGGGACTGCTGGAACCAGGTCGTGAGGCAGCCTCAGCAGAGCAGGCCATAGTTCATCAAAGAAAGACCCATGTGTGTGGTTTGTCATAGCTCTGTGACTCTCCAGGTATAGTCCTTGGACTAGCAGAATCCTCATCCTCTGGGAACTTGTTAGATATGCAAATCCCCAGCCCTGCCCCACACTCACTAAGCTGGAAATTCTGGGCCAGAAATCTGCATTTTAACAAGTTCCAGGTGATTCTGATACACTCTACACTTTGAGGACACTCTGTAGCTGAAAAGCCTAAACTCTTGTTTTAGAGGCTGCTTTGGGGTTGGGAGATGGAAGACTACACATCAAGACACAGGTAGATGTTTATGGGAAATGTCCGCCTGCAAAACCAAGGCAAACATTCCGGACTGAAGCTTGGAGAATGGACTTGGGCTATAGTGTTCACTCCAGTCTTATACAGTATGAGGGGAGGCTTTTCCTTAGCTCTGATTCTAATCTCAAGGCATCATTTCTTATAGGCAAAAGGAGACACTGAGTATTAGAGAACACCAAGAAATTATTGTTTATTCTGTTGGGCATGATAATAGTGTTGTGGTCATGTAAGAAAATGTTCATATTTTTGGGGGAGATGCATATTGAAGTATATGGGTAGAGATAGCATATCTTGCATTTGCTTTCAATAAAACATTTCAGCAAAGATAGAAAAGGAAAAAGGGATAGATTGAGCAAATGTGGTACAATCCTGATAATTGTTGAATCTGGGGGAGGTGTATTTAGGGGCTCAATGTATTATCCTCTCTGCTTTTTTGTATGTATGATATTTTTCATTTTACGAAAGGATGAAACAAGCTGAGAAGCAAACAAATGTGAAGTACTCAGCTAAAACCAATCTTATTTTGTGCAGGGGGCTGCTGCGTGAGGTTAACCTAAGAGGGGGCTGTCTCATGGGGTGCAGTAGAGCACTTACCACTCACCCTCAGCTGCCCACCCAGCCTCCTAACCCAGGTAGCCACCACCCTGCTCTCTGTCAGGACCCCCACCTGTAGCTTTCACAGTAGCCAGGGTGGCTTGAGCCTGCACACACCTGTGGAAACCAGAAATGGCCCAGCTGGATCTCAATTTTAGGGGAAAGGGAAGTTCTGCACCATTAAATAACATAGGCCTCAGGGAGGGGATCAAATGTCAGATGGAAAGGAAGAACCAACCGTCTTGGTCCCAGCCAGCTCTGCCACTAGCTCCCCACCCAGCTGCCAGCAGTGGCTGCCTCCTCCCCAGGGAAGGCTGGCCCCTCAGCCTCAGCTTTCTCTGGGCTTTTCTGGAGGCTTTTTTTGGACTTTTATGAGAAGGGCTTGGTTTTTCACTTTGAGACCATTCCATACTTGTAAAATGCAGGTCTTTGATGCTGCTTAGCCATACAAAGTGGTCTTAGTTGTTTTCCTCATTGTCTAATTTCCGCTTAGGGATTTCTTGGTGAACGATTCAGAGGCCTGCAGGGGCTCTTTAGATGCCCACTGGGAGAATCCATTTTTTTTTTTTTTACTCTTAGATTGAGAAATTCATTTTCTGTTGTTTGCTGCTATGCTACAAGGTTTATTATTGCTGTTGTTTTAATTGTTACTGTTTTTTTTTTTTTGGAGACACAGTTTTACTCTGTTGCCCAGGCTGGAGTGCAGTGGCATGATCTTGGCTCACTGCAACCTCTGCCTCCTGGTTTCAAGTGATTCTCCTGCCTCAGCCTCCCAAATAGCTTGGAGTACAGGCACGCGCCACTCGCCCAGCTAATTTTTTGTATTTTTTGTAGAGATAGGTTTTGCCATGTTGGCCAGGCTGGTCTCGAACTCCTGGGCTCAAGCAATCCACCCACCTTGGCCTCCCAATGTGCTGGGATTACTGGCATGAGCCACCACGCCCGGCCAATTGTGTCACTTTTTTCTTTTTTGGGAAAGGGGTGAGTTTTACCTCTGAAAGTCTCACTAGGCACAGGAGTGACTTCCTTGCCCACTATCTTTATGGATTGTCCCTAGAAACCTCCAAGCCTAAAATTCCTCCTCAGCCTTCATCTCCTGAGCTGCCTCTGCATTTTCTCATGGTGTACAACCTCCATGCTGGTTTGAAGGGGAAAGCTCTTTGTTTTCCCATTAAAAAAAAAATAAAAAATTAAGGATCTCCTTTCATTACAAAGCTCAGGGAACTGATAGAATTATATTGACTGTATTTTTGCATTATCTGAGCATTTTAGAGTTCCTGTTGCTAATTGTCCATAACGTGTTTTCTTTTTCTGCGGGGACATGGCAGAGACAGAGTCTCATTCTGGCACCCAGGCTGGAGTGCAGTGGTGTAATCACTGGTCACTGCAGCCTCCACTTCCTGGGCTCAAGTGATCCTCCTGCCTCAGTCTCCCAAGTAGCCAGGATCACAAGTGTACACCACCACATCCTGCATTTTTGTTTGTTTTTTGTAGAGATGGGGTTTTGCCATGTTGCCCAGACTGGTCTTGAACTCCTGGGCTCAAGCAATCCTCTCACCTTGGCCTCCCAAAGTCCTGGGATTACAAGCATGAGCCACCACATCCGACTCCATAATGTTTTGATAAAATAAGCCACAGGCTTTCCCTTTTGTGCCAGAAGAGGAAACAGGAGCATGAGATTGGTCAATAGCTCTTAGTCAGGGATGACTGGGAGTCACATCTCTTCACGTATTTAACACACTTTCACTGCGTATTCACACATTAGGCTCTGTGCTAGCCAGTCAAGGAGCAAGTGGACACTGCTGTGACAGCGCTGCCTGTGGGGCGGGTGGGAAGGGAGGACCCCTCGTCTCTCTGGGAGGTAGGGCAGGTGCTGGAACTGCCCCACGCAGCTTCTACTAGCTTAACAGGCTTGGATTTTTTTTTTTTTTTTGAGATGGAGTCTCACTCTATCACCCAGGCTGGAGTACAATGGTGTGATCTCAGCTCACTACAACCTCTGCCACCCTGGTTCAACTGATTCTCCTGCCTCAGCCTCCTGAGTAGCTGAGCTTACAGGCACCTGCCACTGCACCTGGCTAATTTTTGTATTTTTAGTAGAGACGGGTTTTCACCACCTTGGCCAGGCTGGTCTTGAACTCCTGACCTCGTGATCCACCCGCCTCGGGGTCCTAAAGTTCTGGAATTACAGGTGTGAGCCACCGTGTCCAGCTGGACATATTTTTTTCATCTGTTTATCCATCTGTAAATTGGGGATAAAATAGCGGCTACCGAATAGGCTTTATGTGGGGATGAAATGACATCATGCAGGTAAAGTGACCGCATAATTATTAGATGTACGCTGTCTTCACCGCCTTATGTCATGTGATGTGTTCGTGATGTAAGCCCCCCCCTAGTTCATAATTTCCTTGAAAGACTCCCACTCCTTCCAAACCTGTCATCCTTCTGAGAAACACTTCCGGCTCCCCACTGTCTTCTAATTTAAGTACAAATGTTTCTCATCGGCCTCTTTAATGTTTATTGAGTACTTACTGCATGCCAGGTGCTTTTCATGCACTTTTCGCGTGCTCATTTTATCCTCTTTTCTTTCTCTCTGTGTTAAAATCTTAAATTCCAACAGACACCGAGCCCTCTGCAGAAAAGGGCCATAGGAAAAGTACCCAAGGAAAGTTGAGAATCACCTTGAAGGCCCCCACAATGTGAGAGGAACGGCTCAATTATTCTCCTCCTATCCATCTGAATGGCGGCTAATTCTGCAAAGAATTCAGCCCCACTGGCTCCTTGCCTCCACGCCGCTTCAGATAAGAGATTATAATTGTTATGGAGCCAGCCCAGGCCCCAAGATTGAAACAGAGATAATTCTTCGCCATTAACATGAAGCTGGAGTCCTTTGGGACAAATTGGAAAAAGAGGCAGGGAGGCAGCAGGGGAGAAGGGAGAACTGTTTAATTTCTTTATTTTCAGGAAAACAATCATTTTAATGATTCGCCCTTTAATTTATAAAACAAACACAGCTGTGGCTTGACGTCCTTTATCTGATTTCAGAGGCGCTAACCTTCCAGGGCCGGTTCCGGAAGGGTACCCAGCGCGGAGACCGACACGGGTCACGTCCTGAGCTCAGATTGCTGCCTTGACTTAGGGAGCAGGGGCTGGGAACCCCACTGCTGCCAGTGTGCAGGCCTTGCCCGCACCTGTGTGGCACGGAGCAGACAATGAGCCACTTTCCCCATGTGATCCCTTTGTGCGTTCAGAAATCCGGGATTGTTGGTTTCATCAGCTCCTCAAGATGTAGGGCAATGCCTGGCACTTAGTGGGACTCATGAAAAGTTCCTCCAGTTAAGCAAAAGGCATTTATGTTAAGTGCCACCTGGAATCCTGGAATGGATTCTGGAACAGTAAAATGATGTTTGTGGAAAAACTGGTGGAATTTAAGCCTGTAGTTTAGGCCTGGTGCGGTGGCTCACGCCTGTAATCCCAGCATTTTCGGAGGCCGAGGCGGGCGGATCACGAGGTCAGGAGATCGAGACCGTCCTGGCCAACACGGTGAAACCCCATCTCTACTAAAAATACAAAAAAAAAATTAGCCGGGCGTGGTGGCAGGCACCTGTAGTCCAGTTATTCGGGAGGCTGAGGCAGGCGAATGGCGTGAACCCGGCGGGCGGAGCTTGCAGTGAGCTGAGATCGAGATCGTGCTGGGCCACAGAGCAAGACTCCGTCTCAAAAAAAAAAAAAAAAAAAAAAAAAAGGAGGCCTTTAGTTTAGTTAATAGTAAAGGCCAAAGTTAATGTTATTAGTTTTGACAAATGTGCTGTGGTTATGTAAGATGTTAATATTAGCGGAACCTGGGAGTACAAGTGAAGGGTAGGGAGGAACTCTCTGTATTAGCTCTGCAATGTTTCTGTAATATTCCAAAACAGAAAGTTTGTCATTCAAACAAAATTCTGAGCTTAAGAAAAAGGCAGTTATGGAGGTACATGAAGAAACAAAACATGACATGAAAGATGACATTGTCCCCATGAAGCTTTGATTAAAAACATGTATATCATAGAGTTATGAGAATTCATTAATGGCATAAGTGACCAGTGCTTCTCAAATTTTAGGGGTTCACAGGTACCCCAAATGGTTGAGGTAAGGGGCTAGAAATTTAGCACAAGGGTTCTAAAAATCGCTTTGAATATTTTAGCTTCAAAATCATAAATACTTTCTTTCTTTTTGTATTATATAAAATAATTATTCTGCCCCCACAATTTCAGGTAAAATTACTTGAATACTTTGGGGAGATTTTTCATGTTTACTTTGGGGCTTTAGATACCCGTTGTTAAACATTTGTGACCATGGAGGTATGTGCCCTTATGACAATATGAACTTTAAGCCCTGTGTTTTTGGGAAATGGCAACAATTAAGAAATCCTCATTCCCCACACTTTTGTGTTCTGAAAGTGGGAAACTGCAAAGGGCTATCCTACCATTGAATACTCTGAGATAATGCTTCCACATGGCTCCCAAAAGACTCCCTTGCGTACCTGCCTCTAGAAAACCTCAGGTGCCCTTTCTTTTCTTTGATACTGTGTGGAGAGACAAAAATTTTACCCCTACACTCTTAGAATTTTGTTTTGTTTTGGGTAGGACTGAGAATGAAATTGGCAAGACAGATCAACAAGAGAAAAGCATTCTTTGGCCAGGTGCAGTGGTTCACGCCTGTAATCCCAGCACTTTGAGGGGCCAAGGCGGGCATATCACTTGAGGTCAGGAGTTCAAGACCAGTCTGGTGAACATGGTGAAACCCCGTCTCTACTAAAAATACAAAAATTAGTTAGGCATGGTGGTGCACACCTGTAATCTCAGCTACCCAGGAGGCTGAGGCAGGAGAATTGCTGGAACCCGGGAGGCAGAGGCTGCAGTGAGTCAAGATTGCACCACTGCACTCCAGCCTGGGTGACAGAGCAAGACTCCATCAAAGAGAAGAGAAGAGAAGAGAAGAGAAGAGAAGAGAGAGAAGAGAATTCATTATTTAACAAAAGTTTTATGTGGCAGGGAACCCTCATAAGGAAATGAAGACTCACAGAAGTAGTTGGAGTCAATTACTTATATACTGAACGGGACGAAGAACAGTAAGTTGTGAAAAAGCAACTAAATTATGTGGGGAGGCATAAAGATAAGAGTTATTTCAATAAGGTCTGTATAGAATTCTCTCAGTCTCAACCATCCATTCTTGATAAAAACGTTGCTTTCCTTCTAGTATAGGGAGGGCATCTTTCACATGGAAATAGCCTCTTCTGCTTTTAAGAAACAGATGGAAGGTCAGAGTGACCTTTTTGCACCTGCTTTTTTTTCAAATACCTTTAACTCAAAATAGTCAACATGCCAGAGTGGGGTGGGCATGGTGACTCACACCTGTAATCTTGCACTTTGGGAGGCTGAGGTGGGAGGATGACTTGACCCTAGGAGTTTGAGACCAGCTTGGGTAACATTGTGAGACCATATCTTTACAAAAATTGAAAAAAAAAAAAAAAAAAAAAAGCCAGGCATGCTATGATGTGTGCATGTAGTCCTAGCTACTCAAGAGGCTGAGGCAGGAGGATTCACTTAAATTGGTTCAAGGCTTGCAGTTTGAGGCTGCAATGAGCCATGATGGTGCCACTACATTCCAGCCTGGGCAACAGAGTGAGATCCTGTCTCAAAACAAAACAAAAAAATAAAAACAAACAAAAAAAACCCCCAAAAATCTAGAGTGCAGTGCACAATCTTGGCTCACTGCAACCTCTGCCTCCCAAGTTCAAGCAATTGTCCTGCCTCAGCCTGCAGAGTAGCTGGGATTACAGGTGTATACTACCACACCTGGCTAATTTTGTATTTTTAGTAGAGACAGGGTTTCACCATGTTGGCCAGGCTGACTTCAGGTGATCTGCCTGCCTCAGCCTCCGAAAGTGCTGGGATTACAGGTGTGAGCCACCGCACCTGGCCGACCTTCCTCTTTAACAGTGTGGACTCCGCATTGACTATTGGCTCAGGCCTCAAGAGTGGGACCAAGAACAAAAGACAGACAGGTCTATGAGGAACTTTGAAGCCATTTCCTCTGTGATGGAGACAACACCCAAAAGCAGCGAAGATCGTCTGATGGTTGGTTCTGGAGTCAAGTCTACATTGGCTCCGTATGAGAGAGCTGCCACTTGTAGTTACAAGCCATGATCCCAAAACTTTCTGTGTGCTTCTAAGAGACACCAGAGAATTGATGGAAGAGGTCTATAGGTGGGGTCATTTTTCCCTTTCTCCACTACGAAGAACAAAAATAATAATAGGCAGCACTTGCACAGACCATCCAGGTGCCAGGTACTGTTCCAAGCACTTGCACACATGCACATACCCACATATATATATCTATCTATAAGGTAGGTATTTATCTAAAATTATCCCCATTTTACAGAGGAGGAAACTGGGGCTTAGAGAGGGTAAGTAACTTGTCCATGATTACACAGCTAGTAAGTGACAGAGGTGGCCCTTGTACCTCAGAAGCCTGACTTCAAAGTTTGTATTTCCTAACACTCTGCTATGCTAACTCAGTAGCCAGCATACACCTTTCAGGCAGCCCCTATCCCATGTGAGCCACAGGATGCAGACCACCCGAGTCCCAGTAAGGTATAATATTGGTCTCAGCCCCTGAGAAGTTCAGGGAAGACTTGCTCACCAGAACTGTCAGCACATTTTCTTGCCCGTGCCAGAGATGATAAAGAGTGTGCACATTAAGAATCTTATAAGTCTCTTTCAAAGAATTTCAAAAACATTGATCTTCAAACTTCCAGGATGAAGGTGAGAATTCAGATGGCTCATTCATTCAAAATGCATTTATGAGGCTGGGCGCAGTGGGTCACACCTGTAATCCCAACTCTTTGGGAGGCCGAGGTGGGTGGATCCCTTGAGGCCAGGAGTTTGACACCAGCCTGGCCAACATGGTGAAAACCCGTCTCTACTAAAATACAAAAAATTAGCTGGGTGTGGTGGTGGGTGCCTGTAATCCCAGCTACTCAGGGAGACTGAGGCACAGGAATCGCTTCAACCTGGGAGGCCAAGGTTGCAGTGAGCCAAGATTGTGCCACTGCACTCCAGCCTGGGCGACAGCGAGACTCCATCTCAAAAAAAAAAAAAAAAATTGCATTTATGAGGGGCCTACTGTATGCCAGGCACTTTGCTGGGTTCCAGAGAACTGATAATTCAGAGCTGGTGGTCCCTGAACTCAGGACACCTCTAGTCCCGAACATGTGAAGATGAAGTGGAAAGGGAAGGATGTTTCTCCAGCCACGGGAAGACCTGGGTGGGGACCCATCCTGCCATTAACCTGCTCTGTGACCTCTGGACCTCAGCTTCCACAGCTGTAAAGTGAGGGGTGGGACTGGACAATCTCTGAAGACCATTTCTAGCTTTAAAATTTGATTCCATGCCACGTATGGTGGCTCATGCCTGTAACCCCAGCACTTTGGGAGGCTGAAGCAGGCGGATCACTTGAGCTCAGCAGTTCAAGACTAGCCTGGGCAACATGGCAAAACCCCATGTCTACAAAAATACAAAAATTAGCCGGGCATGGTGGTGCACGCCTGTAGTCCAGCTACTTGGGAGGCTGATGTGGGAGGATTGCTTGAGCCTGGGAGGTCGAGGTTGTAAAGAGCTGAGATCGCACCACTGCACTTCAGCCTGGGTGACACAGCAAGACTCTGTCTCAATAAAAAGAGAGAAAGATCATCTTTGAGGAAACTGCTGCCCTCCGACCTACTCTCCTTTCTCTGGCATGGCTTGGGGGAGCACCTACCTCCCCAAGGTTAGGGTTTTCTTTCCTTCTCTCTACAAAAGTCAGCTTGGGAAGGGTGTGCCTCTTTGGACCAGCATTCCCTTTGGCTTCTGTCAGCATCAGACTTGAAGCCTGCAGAAGAAATTAAACAAACACAAAGACTTGGGACACAGTCCAAAGAGAGATGTTTCTATTTTAACTAAGAGCTCCTCCCCAAACCAAATTATCTTCTGTGGCAAGGCCATTTATAGTTGGGACTAGGAAAGGTAGTTAACAGTTACAAGAGAAAACATATTGGTCTAGCTTTTATATGTGGTACATATTGGTTTAGCTATTTATTGGGCAAATAAGCAGCTGAATGGACAAGTGTCTCTTGAGGAACTTCCTATTTATGAGGCAGCTACCCTATTAACTTCCAAAAATAATTTTAGGAGGTTTAATATTAAAGACACATAAGAAATCCATATGTAGACAGCTATACCCAGAGACACATCAAGATAAAATAAATGGAAATATAAATAGAAAAATCAAATATATACATATAGTAAATGGAGATATAAATAGAAGAAAAATCTATGGTAATATATTTGTTGTAATAGAGTACTAAATTTAGCTTTGAGCTTTCTGGTAGCCAAGGCAAGATAGGAAATACAATGAGATATATGTATCATTTTCATCTGGTAAAAAGAAGAATACCAGTGTGAGATACTGGGATTGCCAAAATTCAGAAAGATGTTCAGGAGAACAGACTTCCATGTTGCCAAATAATCCTACTAAATGTATTCAGGTCAGAAACACCCCTGTTTGTGTCTCCTTTCAGATAGTTTTATATTTATAATTGATAAAGTAGTAGGTATATTAAGAGTTAGAAATGCCCAATTCAGAAAGTAAACAGCCTTAAGAAGGATGAAATTTTATGCATCTCTCATGGGCCAGAGACTGCCAGTGAGGGTAAATACACCATCATCCTAGAAAGGCTTCAGCAAATAATAATGACCTTAACATGGGTTTATATTCCAAGGAGGATCCATTTTCTTTTCTTTCTTTCTTTGTTTTTTTTTTTTTTTTTTTGAGACAGGGTCTCACTCCATCCCTAGGCTGGAGTGCAGTGACATGATTACAGCTCACTGCAATCTGGACCTCTAGGGCTCAGGTGATCCTCCCACCTTCTCAGCCTCCGGAGTAGCCAGGACTACAGGCACGTGCCACCACACTCTGCTAATTTTTGTATTTTTTGTAGAGACGGGGTTTTGCCGTGTTGCCCAGGCTGGTCTTGAACTCCTGGGCTCAAGTGATCCACCTGCCTTAATGTCCCAAATTGCTGAGATTATAGCCTGGAGGATCAATTTTCCCTTCTCTTCCCTCCCCTCCCTTCCCTTCTTTCTTTTTCTTTTTCTTTTCCGTTCTTTTCTTTTTTTTGAGATGGAATCTTGCTCTGTCGCCAGGCTGGAGTGCAGTGGCACGATCTCGGCTCACTGCGACCTCCGCCTCACTGCGACCTCTGCCTCCTGGATTCAAGTGATTCTCCTGCCTCAGCCTCCTGAGTAGCTGGGACTACAGGCGCCTGCCACCATGCCTAGCTAATTTTAGCTAATTTTTGTATGTTTACCGAGACGAAGTTTCACCATGTTGGCCAGGATGGTCTCCATCTCTTGACCTCAAGATCCGCCTGCCTTGTCCTCCCAAAGTGCTGGGATTACAGGCATGAGCCACCGCGCCCGGCTGGATCCATTTTCATTGACGTGAATATATTAACACAGGCTCAGAAATGCATCCTTGCCTAAAGAGAATACAGGAGCAATGTAATGTGTTGATTAGTCTGCTGAACAAGCTGTAAAAGTGGCGGGATCTTGGCTCACTGCAAGCTCTACCTCCTGGGTTCACGCCATTCTCCTGCCTCAGCCTCCCAAGTAGCTGGGACTACAGGTGCCCGCCACCGCAGCTGGCTAATTTTTTTGTGTTTTTAGTAGAGATGGGGTTTCACCATGTTAGCCAGGATGGTCTCGATCTCCTGACCTCATGATCCGCCCGCCTCAGCCTCCCAAAGTGCTGGGATTACAGGTGTGAGCCACCGCGCCCGGCAGTTCTTTTCTTTTCTAAAACTGACAGTGGAAATAAGAAGGAATTCTTCCAATAAATACGGTGTGAATTCAGTAGACATGGAGGTCAGCCTAACTTACCTATTCAAAATTCTGCTTTTTTTTTTTTTCATTTCAGCTTTGAACTCCTGGGCTTAAGTGATACTCTTGAGTGGCGGGGATCACATGCACGTACCACCATGCCCAACTAATTTTTTAATTTTTTCTAGAAATGGGGTCTATGTTGCTAAGTTGGTCTTGAACTCTTGGCCTCAAGCGATCCTCCTGCTTCTGTCTCTCAAAATGCTGGGATTACAGGTGTGAGTCAGTGCACCTGGCCCAATTCTGCACTTTGACCTCTACTCACCTTCTAGGTAGACCCATATCCAGCACTTGTTGTCAGGAACCAGGGCCATTAGCAACTGATATATGCATTAAGTGGCTGCTAGTGGAAAAGATCCTGCCCCCTCAAGGGGCTACAGCTGCTGTGAACCCAGGCAGAAAGACAAGCTTACACATTCACCCCAGTTTGTGGGGGAAATGCTATTGATAGGGTTCAGGACCCACTACCCCAAAATCTTGGCATTGGAGAAAACGGCAGAAGCAGGAAGGTCTTTCTGACCTTTTCCTGCCCTTCTCCCCTGAAACAGGCCATAAAAAATTTCCCTGATCTTTCTCTGAGGTAAGTCAAGAGACCTTCATTTGAAAGTTGCCCACCCTATACCTGGAAGAAAGAAATGCCCTCATTTCTGAAGATCCAGGGACACAGAGAAGAATCTGAACAAGTAGGCCTTGCTAAGTTTCCTCCCAGTTTATTACCACTAGATCACATCCCCTCGTTCAACCATACTTCTCCACAACTCTCCACCTCTTCATCAAACCTAGGTATAAATACACACGTTTCCTTGTTTCTTGGGGTCCTCATTTCTGAAGGCTTTCATGTTACATAAAATATATTAAATAAATTTGTATGTTTTTCTCTTGTTATTAATATCTTCTGTTATAAGGGCTTCAGCCATGAACCTTGTGATGGATAAGAAAAAGAGTACTTTTTCTCCCCTACACTATAAAGGATATTATTGGGCCAATTGAAAAAAAGATTGTATCAATGTTAACTTTAATAAAATTGACAATATACTATGGATACGTAAGAGAGTACTCTTATTCTTAGTAAATACATACTGATGGTTTTAGGGGTTAAAGGGCCATGAAATACGTATAGTTGACCCTTGATGGCATAGATTTGAACTGCACTGGGTGCATGGATTTTAGTTACACCAAGTGTGCCCAACTCTCTCACTTCCTTCCACCTCCTCCACCTCTGCCACCCCTGAGACAGCAAGACCAGTTCCTCCTCTTCCTCCTCCTCCTCCTCAGCCTACTCAGTGTAAACATGACAAGGATAAAGATTTTCTGATGATCCACTTCCACTTAATAAATAGTAAATATATTTTCTTTTTGTTATGATTTTCTCAATAACATTTTCTTTTCTCTAGCTTACTCCATCTTGTGTGTTAATTGATCATTTGTTATTGGTAAAGTTGTGGTCAACAGCAGGCTGTAAGTAGTTAAGTTTCTGGGGAGTCAAAAGTTACACGAGAAGTTTTGACTGCATAGGGGGTTGATGCCTCTAACTTCTGCATTATTCAAGGATCAACTATACTTAAATGGTTCAGAGAAACATTTAACATATATGTGCATGGATATGTAAAATTATATAATTTGTATATATTTATATGTGCGTGTATAGAGAGACAGAAGAGAGAAAATGAGAAAGCAAATGATGAAACAAATGGGCAAAATATGAATCTAGGTAAAAAGTAGATGGGTTTTCTTTTCTTTTTTGAGATGGATTCTCACTCTGTCGCCCAGGCTGGAGTGCAGTGGCATGATCTCAGCTCACTGCAATCTCTGCCTCCCAGGTTCAAGTGATTCTTCTGCCTCAGCCTCCCGAGTAGCTGGGATTACAGGCGTGCACCACCACACCTGGCTAATTTTTTATATTTTTGATAGAGACGGGGTTTCACCATGTTGGCCAGGCTGGTCTCGAACTCCTGACCTCAAGTGATCCACCCAACTCAGTCTCCCAAAGTGCTGGGATTACATGTGTGAGCCACCATGCCTGGTGGATGGGTTTTCTATGTATGATTTATAATCTCGCAACTTTTCGGCATGCTTGAAATTGTTTTTGAATAAAAAGTTTTAAAAATGTATGCTCTTAGATAAAGAACTCTTTGGAACATGTTACATAAACTTAAGACTTCTCTCCTTTTGTTCTTCAACAAACTTCCTGAAGGAGGGATCAGCACTCTACCTCATTTCCCTGCCTTCAGCTCATGACTCAACCCAGCAAAATTGTCTTCTTCTTGCAGCTCTCTGCTGTAGCCACACTTTCTAAGGCCAACCCCACCCCAGTGTTCTCCACCTGGCAGTCTCCCAATGGGCCACATCCTTCATGACATTCTCTAGCGTCTGATATTGTTGACCATGCCCTTCTACTTGGGAGTTCTTCCAGAGCTTGGCCCCAGTGCACTGTGATGATGTCATCTCAATCATTTCTGGGACTCATGCTTCTAAATGGAGGCCGTCCCAAGGTTTCGTCTTGGATTCTCTTCTTTTTTCTCTTTCTCTCTCTCCTTTTCAGCACCTGAACCGGAGGTGTGAAGATAACTATGACTCCAGAATTGTATCTTTAATCTGATCCTTCTCCAAGACTCCAGAACTCCATGTTCAGCTGCTTTCATCTCAGCCTCCGCATATCCTGACCCACACTCTTCCACTTGCCCTCAATCCTGTTCTGAGGTCACTTAGTAGCTTACTCAGACGCATGACTCTGGCACCTTCTCTTCCTCAGCTTGCCCTATATCCAATCCTGTTGGTTATTCTCCTCTGTAATACATTTCCAATCTTTTTCCTCTTTACCATGGCCATTTCTCTGACCTAGTCAGGCCATCACCATCCTTGCTTTCATTGATGGAACAGCCTTTAACTGTTCTACCCATCTTTAATCTCTACCCCTTTGTCCTGTCAAGAACCTATATTTCTAAAACACTAATCTGATCACATTGCCCCTCTTCTGACATCTCTTCATGACTCCCCAGTACAAATAGAATAAAATTCAAATATCCTAGGCATTCAAGGTCCTCCATTATTTAAAGATACCCTATCATTCTAACTTTGTCTTCAAAACACCAAGTACCTCACTCATGCTGGGCCAGTCACTGTGGCCTGAATCCTCCTGCACTCTCCTGACTCAGAATCTCTGCCCCTCTCTCCATTTATAACACCCCACTCTTCCTGTAACTTCAGACAGAACCCTCATGCTGCCTGCACCAGGAAGTCCTCCTAGGGCTCTCACAAGCTGAGTTGGTCTCTTGCTCCTGTGGGTTCCCTAGTGCCTTGCTGTACCTCTGGTGCTTTATATTCTTCACGCATCTTCACCACCTGATCCCATCCCTAAAGGACTGTCTGTTCCAAAGACAGGCACTCCTTACCTGTGGCATCTTCATCATTGTGGAGGCACTCAGCCAATGTCTGTGCTTTGTCAGATGACTCTGCAAACTCACAGTCTCACCTTCAAGAGGTAAAAATGCTTTTGCCAGCCTGTGACATTTTCTCCCTTGTTGACTAGAACCCAACTTTTAGCAACCTATCTGGTTTTCCGCTAGTCTGGGATTCGGAAGAAGACCTAGATGGTAGGCACTGGTTGGCAGAGCTGCAGGCCACACCATCTGCTCCCTGGGACATGGACAGGAGTAGGCAGGGAGAGGACGTCTGTTGGAGAATCTGAATAGGGCTGGGAAGAAGTAGGAAAGAAACAGCCCTTTGGGTTTGGGACATATCCTCACTAGAAGGCTGTGTCTTCTGTTGTAAGGGAAGAAAAACTTGCTTTCCTCAAACATTGCTAAGTTCATGGCGGAGGACCCTATAACAAAAGAAATATAACAAAAGAAAAGTATAGAAACTTATTTACGTTTTACATGACACAAGAGTCTTCATAAGGAAATGAAGACCCAAAGAAACAGGCAAATGTGTATTTTTATGCTCAGCGTGATGAAGAGATGGGTAGTCATGAAGAAGTATGATTAGACAAAGGGCATGATCTAATGGCAATAAACTAGGGAGGGTGAACTGAGCAAGGCCTGTTTGTTCATATTTTTCTCTGTGTCCCTGTGTTTTCAGACATAAGGATGTTCCTCTCCTCCAGGTACGGGGTGAGGGGCCCCTCTCTGAGTGTCTTTTGACCTGCTTCAGGGGAGAAGGGTGGAAGAAAGGTGAGAGGGACCTTCCTAGGTTTTATTACCTGCTGCTGCTGTTTCTGTGAATGCCAAGATGCCACATACTGGGGGAATGTGTCCAAAGCCCATTGCTGGGAAGAAGATGCTGCAACAGAGTCAAGAGCGCAGCAAGAGATTTGTTGGAGGATAATGCCTGTGAGAGATGAAAGGGCAAGGAAGCCAAATTGGGTAGGGAGAGTCTCAGAATGCAATGCACATCTGACGAAGTCTCTCTCAGCCAACCTCACTGGGAGTGCCATGCTGGCAGAGACTCCAAGCCCCACACTCCACCATGCTCAGTCATTCGCTAGAGCTCACCAAGAAATGGTAACCTCAGAGCTGGGGTGAGTCCCAAAGGCTCTACCAGCTGGAGGCTGTCAGCCCACTGCACTCCTTGCAGCGGAGTGGCAAGTCATCTCTTGAGGGGAGATCCAAGCAGCACACTCCTGAAGCTGTCACAAAGGCAGTGGGGAAGCAGCTGGATCGGCAGGTCCTACTAGATGTGGAGACATTAGTATCTCCCTCTCCGTCTGAGCCACCCAACCCCCTATTCTCTAGGCCCACAAGTTCCTGAACCTGGTGCTCTAGGCATGTTACTGACAAAGTATGGAGAGGACCGAGGGTCTCCCTAATCACCAGGCTAGGATATGAGTAGAGAAGAACGAGGTTTCCAAATGGTGTGAGCTCTCTGTGAAGCGCAGCACAGGCTCCTGCCTCTATCAGTGTCTTCTCCTCCCTATTAGAGATGTGACCCTGAGTCTAAGTCTCCAGCCTGTTTGGAAATGTTTCATTCAACTGACAAGGCCTTGTCGCTTTGTCATCTAAGCCTGGGCCTTCCGCTTGCCTGCTGCCCCAGGTATACAGCAGAGACAGGCCACCCTTCCTCAACTTTCTTGTGCTGGAAATCACTGAATCCCTGATGCTACTGTCCCCTTAAGAAAGAAAGAAATGAGAGTTTTGCATCCCTACAAATAGGACCCTCCTGTCACCACTCACCCTCCCCTCATCCTTCCCTTTCTTTCCCCCAAACCCAGACTGGTGAGAAACTGCCGAGAAACAACATCCACAATTAAGTACAAGGTCACATTTAGTTCAGCACCATTGGCTGCTTAATTGGCTGATTCTATTGCTGCTCTCCTCATCTGCCAACACAGCCTCTAACAAGCCGCTTGCAGGGCAATTAATCCTCAGGTTCCTGAGCCCCGGCTGATGGAAGGGTTTGCTCCCCTTCTGGGCATCGTGCTATCTGTGAACCTGCTGGTGGTGGGGAGTCGCTTCTCACCTAGAGGTCCTGGGTGAAACTTTCAGGGCTCAGAGAACCACATCATCCTAAAGAGGAGGAGGCTCCAAGATCCGGGAAGGAAGCTTGGCCTTTCTCCAAGGCTTTGAAAAGGCAGGCCTGACTGCCCTTCTGGGGTCTTCCGAGGAAAGGGAGTGGAGAGGCAGTAAAACTTAATGGTTAGATAATGCACAGAGTCAGGCAGGTCCTGGTTGAAATCTGGCTGTGTCCTTATTAGTGGTATGACCTTGGGAAAGCTACAGGTACTAGTCTTTTCTAGGCTTCAGTTTCCCATGTAAAACTGGGATCATAAGAATAACAGCAACAACTATTATTCTTATTTACAAATAAGGATTGTAGAAAGTTTCTGAGTCCAGCATGCATTTTGCTGCCATGAGCACAGTCATCACAAACATTGCCAAGGGGATGGGTTGCTTATGCCCCTTTTAAACATAGCTGGGAGAGGTTGTCAATGCTTACTGTAACTCTCTGTGTGAACATGCAGGCCACCTAGGCCAAGCTGTGTTGCCAGTAAAAGGAAATGCCAGCCCCCTACTTTCTACCAAGACTTACAGGCTGAATGTGGGGCCGGTGTCTTGGATTTGAAAACACTTCCATTCGTTCATTACCGAACCTAAAGCTTCTGGGCCGCTGTCACACGATGGCATGCAGGAGCTGGAGCTCTCTAATAACTGCCCAACTACTCTTATCTAGTGGCCGAGCTGGCAGTCTCTGTTCCACCAGCTGCGGTCAGGAGAAAGGCAAATCCCAGAGAAAAATCAGTTTTTTTTTTTTTTAGATGTTGGGGAAAAAATTGACCTTTATAAAATGGAAAAGATATCTTTTTCCTTTTGTTCAAATTCTGCTAAGGAGACTGAAAACCTAGGAGATCATTACCAACTCCTGTCTAGCCTACACCAGAGTTAGGGTGAATCCAGTTCAATGTGGGTGGAAATAGTGATCAATGCTCGGGGAAGGTGATGTAAGTACTTCGACATGCTGGAAGGGATGCCTGGTCCCCCCAGCCTGCCTCCACACCCTTCACTTTGTTTACCTGATTTAGTGAGGGCTTTTGTGCTTCTCTGACTCATTTCCTAGGAAACTGAGAGGTGGGATCTGAGTTCTCAACTTGGGGAGTGGGGTTGGGTCATTATCCTTTCAACAGTTCTCAAAAACAATTGGCTTGATTTAAAAATAAAAAGTTACTTGAGATACCTAGGAAATGAGAGAATAAGAATGGAACCATTGAAATGTCTGGGTGTCTAAGGAATGTGCCGTTTCTGGATTCAGCTGTTTTCAATATCTCTAAGGAGGCTGGGACTTGGGATGGGGGTGGACAGGACGTGGGAAGGAGTCAATAAAGTCATCATGTATGCTGGAAATTCAAGATAATTTCAAGCAATCATTCCTTTCAAAGTCTTCTCCAAAATTTTACCAGGGTTGGTAAGGAGCTGAACTTACCAACCAACTGATTTGGAGTTCTACTTCCTTTTTTTTTTAAACCCCATCCTTTTAGACAGTCTTCTTAATGAGCAGGGGGTGGCTAAAAGGCAGGCAGGTTCTTAATGAGCAGGGGGTGGCTAAAAGGCAGGCAGGATGTGAGAACAGAAAGGAGGAGTGCTGATAATCCACGTAGATAATTGGGCTGTGATTAATCAAGGGCAATATTGCAGCCCTGGTTCTTTTAGGGGAAGCGCAGACAGAAAACACCAGGAAGAGCTTGGCATTTCAAACTCCTGAAACCCTAATGAAGAAGAAATGTGTTCATGGGAGTGTTAAGGAGAGTGTCATATCATAAGTACCCAATTAAACAAGCCCTTGCAAGATTATTCACTCCCAGGAAGTATTAAGGGTAGAGAATTTGTTCGTTTAAGTTCAAAACAACAACAACAACAAAACCCTGTAAGTTTTATAGACATTTATTGATTGGCTCCCCAATATCTATCCATTCTCCCCTTCCCCTTCTTAACAATACCCCCAACTTCCTCCGGGAAGTCATCCTCCCTCCCATTTTCAGCTGTGCTAGGTGCTCCACCACCCCCACCCCCTCCCAGTGTTAGGGAGGGAACGCGTGATCTACTCTAAACCAATCAGTGCATCACTCTCCTCCTGGCCTTCTTGATTGGCTCCCAGTTGGGACCATCACCTTCATCTGCCCATCAGGGCCAACAAGACTGTCTGGGGTACTGCTGGCAACCATCTTGCCCAAAGGAAGAGAGCCTCACGTGAGCGACGCCTGATGAGGAAAGGAAGCTGGGAAATGTAGAGGAAAAAAAAAAAAACCCCAGTCTGTTCACATCATTTGCGCTACTAGAACAGCTCTTCTTAGAAGTCAGCCCTACTCTAGACTTTTAGATTAAACGAAGCCGATAAAATACCTTGCTTATGTGATCAGTTTGGATTGAATTTTTCATTATTTGCAACTGAAAGCATTCGATCGGAAGAAACCAACAGTAGAAGACCAAATGGGACACAAAGTCAGTATTGTTGCTGGGAGGGGACATAAAGAGAGGAGCACCCAGGTGAAACTCCACAATGCCTTCCTGTTATACCCCAGATATGGAGCAGCTGATGTAGTCACAAGCCTTAGGCCTTGTTCTTGCCCCTACAGAGCCTGAAGTTATGGAAGCAAAGTCCAAGCTAAACCCTGGATCAAGATTAGCAGTAGTACTGTACAGGCCACAGCCTGCACCTGTAAACTGGCCAATCATTAACCCCTGCTCACTCTTGATGTGCAGGGAGTAGCGCGAGAGAGCATTGGGGCCTGATGAAATTTATGCACACCTTCAGGAAAACTAGTGGCATTACCTCCTCGTGAAGGATGCCAGTCCCTCTTCTGTTCTGACAAGTTACCAACAAGGCCAAATGTTAGCTTCTCCTTGATAAAATAAAGGAATTCTCATTGTGGACTGTGCATGACCCTCTGTGCCAACGTCCTTGCCCGAAGTGGGTGGTGGACTTTTAGGGGGAAATGCCAGCATAATTTGTTTTGTAAAAGTCTGTTCCTGGTTTGTAAGTGATCTGAGACAGGATGAGCCCTGATTCCCATAGCATAGGACCTAACACATGGGAAGTACTGGCTAAATATTTAGTGAATGAATGAAAAGGACAATGAATAAATGAACTCCTTGGAACTGGAGCCATAAAAACTGCCTCACCCAATCTCTCACTTTGGGGAATCCATAAGGAAGGGATATATAGAGCAGGGAATGAAGGGAAGCCCCAAGTAAACTTTCCTAGAGGAACAGCTGCTGACCAACTGTGCGACCTTGGGCAGGTGATCAGAAGTCTCTGAGCTCACCATCATCATCAGAAAACAATACTAGCATCTGCCTTACAAGGTTGCTGCAAGGGTTACATTAGAATATATGAACAGTGATATATCAGGACATAACAGATGCTCAATAAATGTCTATTCCTTTCCCTCATCCTGGCCCTTGCCACTCCTAGCATTGGCTGGAGATGCATAATCTGTGGGAATAACTGCCCAGAGGTGCACTGGTGCTCCCTTTTGTCTCTCAGGAGTTTCTCTGCCATAAAGGGCAGCCCTGCAACTAGGGCATCTCCTGCACTTGGAAACCATCTGAATTTTCTGTGACTGCTGTAACAAATGACCACAAATTTAGTGACTTGCAGCAATACAAACTTATACTGTCACACTTCTGGAGACAGGAAGTCTGAAATTAGTTTCAGTGTGCTAAAGTCAAGGTGTCAGCAGAGCTGGTTCCTTCTGGAGGTGTTAGGGGAGAAGCCATTTCCTTGCCTTTTTCAGTTTCCAGTGGTTGCCTGTATTCCTTGGCTTGTGGCCTCTTCCTCCATTTTTAAAGCCCATGACTCCAAGCTCTGCTTCAGGCCTCCTATAGCCATCACTTCTATAGCCACATCTCCCTTTGTTTTCCTCTTATAAGGACACTTGTGATTACATACAAGGCCCACTCAGACAAGTTCAGGATAATCTTAATCATCTCTATCAAGTCCCCTTTGCAAGATGAGATAATGTTACAGTAGGTAGTTAGGCAGGCATGAGCAGGAAAGGATAGGGCCCCCACCCCAACCAGGAATGTCAGGTAACCATTAGGTCAGGCAGTTGTTAAACTGTCTCTCTAAAATAACAATTAGTCACAGCCAGCACCAAGAAAAGGCAATTTTCCATTTGAAAGAAAACACTTGAAGCTGGTGATTAGCAGCAAGATCTCAGGAGTTGGGCGAGTGGGCTCGAGCATGTGCACTAAGAGGCAAAATGGCGGAGTTTAACTGGTATATGACCTTCCTCTACACTTGACTGGTAAGGGAAGAATGCCTCAAGTGAGCATGCATACAACTTCAGTAAACACACACACTGCACATGCGGACAGCCCACCCCAAGGGAAGAAACAGGGGAGAAGGAGTGCAGACCCTGGAAGTATGCTATTATGGTTTGGCCTTGTCCCCACCCAAATCTCATCTTGAATTGTAGCTCCCATAATTCCCATGTGTTGTGGGAGGGACTTGGTGGGAGATAATTGAATCATGGGGGCAGTTTCCCCCATACTATTCTCATGGTGGTGAATAAGTCTCATGAGAGCAGATGGTTTTATAAGGGGTTTCCCCTTTCACTTGGCTCTCATTCTGTCTTGCCTGCCACCATGTAAGACGTGTCTTTCACCTTCTGCCATGAATGTGAGGTCTCCCCAGCCACACAGAACTGTGAGTCCATTAAACCTCATTTTCTTTATAAATTATCCGGTCTTAGATATGTCTTTATCAGCAGTGTGAAAACAGACTAATACACATGCCAATGTATAAAGCCCCAAGTCACAGGTCAAACAGTGCAGCTGAATCTCTCAAGTTGCCTGCTTGGCCCTCTTCCAAGTATACTTTACTTCATTTCATTCCTACTCTAAAACTTTTTAATAAACTTTCACTCTTGCTTGAAAACTTGCCTCTGTCTTTTACTTTCCCTTATGCCCTCTCTGTTGAATTTTTTCCTCCGAGAAGGCAAGATTTGAGGTCGCTGAGAGAACCTGAACAGAACAGAATTGAGACCTGTTTGGATTTGCTGCTGCCAACAGTAACATTCACACGTTCCAGGGATTAGGACCTGGGTATCTTTGGGGGCCTTTATTCAGCCTACCACAGGACCCAAGTCATAGGGAAAAACTTGGTTTGGCCACGCCATACTCAGAGGCCTGCTTCTCTCTGCCTCAGACAATGGCTGTGCCACCAGGGGAGACAAAATGTACTTCTCCTCAAAGGGCTCCAGGGCTGCCCTGTGAGTTGCATTTTGTTTTTCCTGGTGAACTCTTTCTCCTAACCGTTGTCATTTGTCAAAGGCGGCAGGCAATCAAAGTCCTGGCCACATTCATCTTGCCCTCCCTCTCTTCCTCCAGGATGCAGGCCCATGACAGCTATTGCTGCCAGCCCTGGCCCCCCCACAGCCTGACATATGAAGGCTGTGAGGATGCCCAGTTGTTGGACCTGGCTCTGCTCCAGGCTGTCAGCCCATCCATTCCCAGGAAGCAGGTCAGAGCTCTCTCTAAAGCTTCAAAAACATTGCCCCAGCCATTGGACAGCCAGCAGTCACTTGAGCCTGTGGTAGGTATCCAAACCCCAGGAAAGTCTGTCTCACACAAGCCTGAACTGGGCTTCACAGAGGAAGGGCATTATGTCAGTGAAAACAAAATGAAACTGCAGGGTCCTGCTTGGTGGGGCTTTGTTCTACCAAATCCTTCAGGCTACCCAGCTCTGCCTGAGCCTCTTCCTCGCTGTGCCAGGACATTTTTGCATGACTCTGCAAGAGCAGGACAGCTGGCTTCCGGGGAGTGTGAGAAATGGCTTCAGAGGAGCATCCTTTCTAGAGGGTGAGGGAGAAAGAAAAGGGGAGAAAATTCTCACACCGGGAAGGTGGGAGGTAGTTCTTGTCAGGATCAGGATGAAATTGAGATGTTGCTCTGGCTGTTATTCATGACTATTTGGGCTAAAGTATTAATTTTTAATAACAGGAAGGATGAACATGTTATAACTACCTCTATATAAAATCGAATTAGGAAAGAATAACTGCAGATGCTGGGAAATGGCTTTTTAAAACATGTATTTTCTATGGATAAATATAAGTCCGTATATGTTTATCCAATGTCCTCATGTGTACAGAAATGTGTACATACTTTACTAATTCAGGCTAATTGGGTGAGATGCCTAAGTGAAATGTCTGAATTCGTATTTTAATAAAGAAATGCAGTTTTATTATTTTCAAGAGCTTTGAGTAATGGGGTTAACAAGATGTTACCTAGGAGACATACTTATGGATTTATTTTTTAGGTAGAAAAGGCTCCAATTTAGAATGCAGCAATTGGAGGGCAACGTTGGCAAATTGAAGGTGTGTTCTGAGTGCAGGTGGGGATGTGTTGGAGGGTTTTGATGCATAGAAAACATTAACTTGTTTTGTATTAATCATCCTGGACATCATGCTGCAGTTTCAGGCACCAGACATAGCCCTCCCTGTACTCCCCTTACACACACGCGTGCACACACACACACACACAGGCACACATGCACTCCATAGCATACAATTCTATACCAACCATGACACATCAAAGCAGAAAAAGACCTTTGCAGTCATCTGGTCAACCACTGAACCCATGAGGAGCTGGAGGGGCAGAGAGGGAAGTGACTTACCCAGCAGCAGCCCACTAGAGTGAAAGAACTAGAATTGGGATGTGCATTCCCACTCCCAGGTCAACTCTCTTTCCTCTTTTACTATTGCTTCTGAGGCATCCACAGCCACATTAGGGAAGGGAGGAAAGAAAGGGGGTGAGAGAAGAGAACGGAAGAGGCACAGATTTGGGGAAAGCAATGAATCATCTGACTACGACTTCTAATTGCATTTGGAGCGTTATTCCATTTGTGCCTGTGCTTCCCTGCTGGGAAGCCAGCCCTGGGTCTCTGGAGCCAGTATAGCAGTAACAGCAGCAGTTAGCATTTACTCAGTATTTGTTCTGTGCCAGACACTCTTCTGAGCACTTGACATGGATTAACTCACTTAATCCTCAGAACAGGCCCTTGAAGTTGGTCCTGTTACTAAGCCCATTACATCTGGAAGAAACTGAGGCAAGGAGAGATTAAGGGTCTCATCCAAGGTCATAAGTGACAGAGCCAGGACTCAAATCCAAGCCATCTATCCTCAGAGCCCTCTCCCACCTGGCACTAACCATTTTGCTCTACACTAGACCTCCCAATAAACGGCACAAAATATTAGCCCTTCAGCCACTGGCTGTCCAGGCAAGGCCTGGAGTGGCTGGAGTCACTTGGTTAGTTGCAAACAACTTCATTTGTTTGTCCTGGGGTATCTTATGTTGTATTATTATTTTCTCTGTGTGCCATGGTGTTAGGAATGTTGGAAAGTGCCGTCCTATTCTGTAATGTAGTCACGATGGATGATTCAGTTAGTTTCATGCTGTCTAGCTAGCTCAGAATAAATTAGCCACAGGTTTAGCCCTGCCGGCTGATGATTTAGCCTCCCAGACTCCGCTCAGTCCTCTGGGAGGCATCTCATAAACACAAGGGAGAGAGGGCAGGGGTGTGTCTGGATCTGCATCAACCGCTTACCTGCCAGAAAGGCTGTGGTGCATGTGCCCTCTGGGAACAAGTCGGCACCCTCATCTGCATCTATGGACAGGACTTTCCAATCCAAGGAGAAAGCATCAGGGACTGGAGTCGCACAGCAGTCTTGATTCCTCTATCCCTGGGTGGCAGTTCCTTTTCAAAACAATGTTGACTTCTCACCCTGACATACAGGGGCGCCTGCATTTTGTATTGGCATTGCAATGATGTGTTCTTTTGGAGAACTACCTGTTCTGGAGATGTCAGGGTTAGAGGAGTCAGCAATTATGAGCTTATGAGATAATGACACGTGTGTTTAGTGTGATGGCAAATTATACCATAGAAAAAAATTTTGAAGATTCAGAGTGAACTATTTTCCCATATAAACTTACTGCCTCAGGAAAACTGCGGTTAAAATGATAAATTACCAGGAAACTTCAAGTTTCGCCTAGAGAGTCAAAATAAAAATACAAGAAGACGCATTGTTGAAATAATCCCAAATTAGAAACAGTGATTATTCAATTAAAAATAAGTGTAGTTACACCTTCTATTTATATGGTATCATCTGGCAGTTTTTAGCCTCAAGACTCAAAGAGAAATCTAGTAATCCTAGACCTGAATATCCTCTTCTCCATGATGAGTTTTGCTATCTTACTCAACAGCTAACCTTTTTCCTATAAATCTCCAAAGTAGCAGCTTCCTCTCCTCTCCTGTAAATCTACTTCAGCTTTTTGTGGGCTTTATGACCAGAAACCACCTTCTAATGTCTATTCTGAATCTTGTTGCTATGATTTAAACCCATAATCTGTTGCCTTGTCCTAGGGAAAAATGGCAGCCACAGTTAATCCTTCACATTCTTAGAGAATATAAAAAGGTCAACCCCTGACCTCCTCTTCTCCCTACTTAGCTCCATTTTGGGAGAGGTTTGTCTCTGGGCCCTCTCCAAACCCACATCATAGTGGAGTTCCAGAGTCTGCAGCTAAATGCAATGTGGTGGTGAACAGGGTGGTCTCTGTGGGTTCTACCAGTCTCCCTGATTCACTGTTCCATCTGTAGAGACAAGGCTTGGCCAGCCTCCTGGGAGGATAAACTTGTGGTTTTCTCATTTACTACCCAGGAAGTGTGCAGGAAGGGGTAGAAGAGGCACCACTTGGAAAGGATGAGATTGGTCTGGACACCACTGCATGCTGGCCTGGGATCTTGGGCACCTCATTTAAGCCTTTGTAACCTCCTCCTTGATGTAAGGGAAAATTGTACCTACTGCACACAACCTCATAGGATGCTCTTAAGATCAAAGGAGATATGGATGTCATTGAAAAGCTCACTCTTCCCTCAGCTCAGCCCAGAAGGTTAAACTGGTTCCTCACTTGGCCCAGAGTGCAGTGGCTGAGTCCAGCTGGGTGAGACAAGGGGGTTAAGTCTAGGAGGCAATAGTCCAGTGGCTGGGCTACACCCTACTGAGTTAAAGATTGCTGACCACTTTACAATTTTGTGATGTCTCCCCTTTATTTCCTGTGGCCATAGCCTCAATGTGTGTGACAAATTTTATACATAGAAGGAAAAAGACAGTCACCCACTGGGTTAATGTAATTTCCTGCACAAGACTCAAAAATGCCCATTATAGTGAATCCTTTGGATCAAGGCCTAGCAAATAGAAGACGGCCATCAAAATACAAATACTTTACCTGCGATGGGTGAACCTCTGACAGCTGTCTCTACATTCTCACCAATAAGCAAGTTAATTCCCTAGCAAATAGGCCCTTGGGGGATGTTTTTGGGGAATGCTGGGCCAACAGGCAGTTTGGAGTGGAAAAAAGGTATCAAGTTTTGGCCCCATATTTGCCATTTGTGAATTATGTGACTCCAGATACCTTGCTTAACCTCTTAACTTTCTCTTCTGTAAAAAAGAATTTAAGGATGCACAATATACCCCTCAAGGTGGGTCTGTGTTAAATAGCAGAGTGTGGGTGTTGAATGTGCTTTATAAAACAGGAAGGGAAATGCACAGTGTTGGTCATTGTCATTGTTATGGGTTTCCTAGGACCCAGTGCCAGTGGAGAGAGGTGTAAATCATAAGCTAGTTATTTTGCTAAGGACATGGGTGTGTCTGTGTGTGGTGTGTGTGTGGAGTGGGGGAGTCTATGAAGGGTGTCAGACACCAAGATCAACAAAACCGTAATAACAGCTTGCATTCTGGAGCCCCTGCTGGGTGCCAGCACTGTGCTAACTGCCCGTCTCTGTTACCTTGAGCTCTCATGATAACCCCAATAGTATTAGTGATATTAGTAGTATATTCATTTCTTTGAGGAAAGGAGCTCAGAGAGGGCAAGTAATGGTCCGAGGACACATAGCTAGTGAGGGCTGAAACTAGGACTCAGGCTGGGTGACTCTAGGACTCCTTTGCATTCACTTCCCTATAGATCTCCTTCCAGGTTCGATACTCCAAAACCATCATCAGGGAAGCCCTGGTTTAAACAGGAGTCAAGTGGTTCCTGGCACTGCTCCAACTCACTCAACAGCAATCAAACTGGGGTTCCCTGGCTCTTCACTGGGAGGCTTGGGAGATCCCAAATGAGAAATGACTATCCTGTATTTGATGTTACCCCAAAGTGCCTGTTACTCATTTAAGGCATTAGTGGTTGTAACAGAAATAGTAATATTTCAACAACAGTGGTGATTAGTTACAGAAGGAGCCAAGTGGCACTCATCTCCATGTCAAAAGCCCTCCCTCCAGGCCCTTCCGGGCACCCTGGCCTGTGGTGCCATGTTAATTCAGACGAGATTGGGTGTGTTCAGGGTGGTATGGCTGTAGACAGTGCCATGTTAATTCCATGTATATTCTCTGCCTGGCACCAGCCGGCAAGACCAAGCTTGTGTGACACAAGCCCTTTGAAACTCAAAGAGCTTTTCATCAGCCTGCAAGAGAGAAGAAACTAGAAGAAAATGTACAGGAACAAGAGCAGGTGGGGGTGGTAGAATTCACCCTTTCTGCACAAGGAGATGGTACTGGCCCCCTCCCTTCACTGGAGAACGGGATGGGGCTGGAAGGAGATGAACAAGCATCCTGGAAGTCCACACGCGTCTCTTTAAACTCTGGAGTCTCAGCCCCACCTTGATTTGATGTCTCATGCTCATTTAAATCTCAGCCACTGGGCATGCATGTGTGACTTGGGAAGAAGAATGAGGGGTGATTTGTTTCAATCACATAATCCTTCATCCACAGGAAATGGAGGGACCACTGGTTTCCTCTTGAGGCCTCCCAAACCAGAAGGCCAACTTTGTAGGTGTGCAGTTTCACACCCCGGGCGTCTACCATACGGGGACCAACGGGGCAGACGGGAAGGAAAACATCCCAAGACCCAGCTGGGGTCACCTCCTGCTCTGTGGGAGGGGACCAGCCAAGGTGCAGGCTGGGCCAGGGGAGGGAGGGGTTTTCCGTGTGGCAGGAACTGAGAACAAATGTGGGTGAAGTGGATGAGGTTTAATTTAGCAAAGGTAATGTCATAATTGTCTCCTCAGCAACCACAAGGTACAAACCCTGGGAAGGAAGACTGTCTGCATGCCCATATTTAAAGATCCATGTATTAACAATGCAAAAAGCTCTCTCCTTTTTTTTTTTTTTATTTTCTTCTGTGCTAAGATTCTTGATCTACAAATCACTGTTCATGTTAAAAACTTTTCTGAAGCTACCCAGTTAGACACAAGATGAAAACAAAAACAAAAACAACCAGGCTGGGCATGGTGGCTCACACCTGTAATCTCAGCACTTTGGGGAGACAGAGGCAGGCAGATCACCTGAGCCCAGGAGTTCGAGACAAGCCTGGGCGACATAGTGAAACCCTGTCTCGGCAAAAATACAAAAAATTAGACGGGCATGGTGGTGCTCACCTGTAGTCCCAGCTACTTGGGAGGCTGAGGCTGGAGAATCACTTGAGCCCAGGAGGTGGAGGTTGCAGTGAGCCAAGATCGTGTCACTGCACTCTAGTGTGGGTGACACAGTGAAACTCTGTCTCAAAAAAAAAAGTAAAAGAAAACAATCAACCATATTCTGCCTTTATTTTCCCAACTTCTAATCCCCTTTCTCTTCTCCTAAGTCTTGGATCATGCCCATAACATAGTTTCTGTACATTTGCTCCTGTGGAGAAAGATCTTAGTCAACCTACAGTCTTTATTGATCTACTAGACACTTCCATGTCTATTGCATGTCAAAGCAGAGGAGTGCCTATGTTAAAACTAGGCAGTCCCTGTCTTCAAAGTGAAAAGAGAAAAAGTACAAATGGTAAATGCTAAGTTGAGGAAGGCACCATTTTAACCAGAAGTCTGGGACTATCTGAACTTCCTTCCCTCACCCACGGTACTTTCTCTGTGCCATTCTTAGTGACTTCCCACATTTAACCTCATTTAATGTTCTTTCTTTAAAAAAAATGAAATGCTTCATGAATTTGCATGTCATCCTCACACGGGGGTCATGTGAATCTTCTCTGTACCATTCCAATTGTTTTTAGCATAAGTGCCGCTGAAGCAAAGCACTCCTTATTCTTATATTTTATATCACTAATACTAATTCCTACAATTATTGGGTATTTACCATGTGCCAGGTACTATGCTAAGCTGATTACTTACATTTTCTCTCTACTTCTTCATGTAGGCTGGTATTCCTCTCTTGTTTTTCAGATGAGGAACAGAGGCTCAGAGGCATTGACTGATGGCTTGAAATCACAGGGTGATGGTTAGGTTCATGCTTAAGGCTCCATGGCACCTTGACTCCAAATCCTAGGCACTTTTTATTGCACAAATACGGCTCTGACAGGAAGCCTATGAAATAGGTATCATTCATCCTGTAAGTCAATGGGGAAATGCAAGATGAAAGTTCAAGGGATTGATTGCTCAGTTTCCTCATTAGGAAATGGCAAAGCCTACTGGAACTTGGGTCTTTTGACTACAAGTTCAGTGTTCTTCTTCCTGTGATCCATGCAGTCGTCCTCGTCAATGAAAAATCAGATCAGTTCAGCCTCATTGCCTTAGTCTGTCATTACCCAAGCTCTAAACTCAGGTGCTTGGACCTTCTTAGTCCTTGGGCTAAGGAAACTAAGTCTCATGATCCTCCAAGGCAACTACCATAAAAAGCACTTTCCAGTGCATTTCAAGCACAGTTGTTCTTACCTTGGTTTGACTGCATTATTGATTCCTCAGGCTCCCTTTTAGGTTCTTTTCCTTTGAAGTCCCTCCTGTCTAGAGGTCTTTCTTATCTCTTTGGCTCATTACCCTTCTTGAAAACTTCAAGCTGACTTTCTCCCTTCAGTTCTGTGCCCTGGGTCGCACATGAGAGTCCATGCTCCAGCCCAGTTGTGGTCTTCCTAGAATTGGAAAATTCCCAGCTGCCCCTTGAAGGACCCACACATCTCTGGTGGGTGGATAACCCAACGGGCGCTCTCCTCTGCACATTCTCTGGGCCCATCCCCCCTCCTGTTGCTCCCATCTTGGGTTCCCCATCCTCCTGGAAAAGGTTTGAGGCATGATAGAGTTAACGCAATCCAATACTTGCCTGTGAAGGAGAGCTTGGCACTACTTACAAACCTCCTCCTTGCCAGGGGGGCCCTGTTCTCCATCATCTTCTGCTCCCTCTCTCCAATAAAATGACCCATTTAAACCATATTTTTCTTATTAACAAGCTTCCTACTAAATGGCTTCAGCTGTGCTTGTTGATTTATAGGGCTTAGAAAGCACCGCTGAGCCTTGGCCCTCCCTGTGGGTCCAAGGGCCTAAGTGAATCATGCTGCTCTGGTGACATTGTAAGAGGGCAGGAGCCACCCTCCAAGGGGCAGATCCAGAGGGGGCTTCTTTTATTTTTTTTCTTTTCAATATTTTAATTATAGAAATGGCCAAATACACAAAATTAGAGAAAACAATACAATGAAACCTCTTGAACCATCCCTTTGCCAATCTTGTGTTTCATCTGCTTCTCCCTGCTTCCAAACCACCCCCACTAGCTAGATTCTTTTAAATTAAACCCAAAATATTATATTCTTTTATTCACGACTATTTCAGTATATTTCTTTTCTTTTTTTCTTTTTTTTGAGACGGAGTCTCGCTCACCACAACCTCCGCCTCGCGGCTTCACGCCATTCTCCTCAGCCTCCCGAGTAGCTGGGACTACAGGCGCCTGCCACCACGCCCAGCTAATTTTTTATATTTTTAGTAGAGACAAGGTTTCACCATGTTAGCCAGGATGGTCTCGATCTCCTGACTTTGTGATCTGCCTGCCTCGGCCTCCCAAAGTGCTGGTATTACAGGCGTGAGCCTCCAAGCCCTGGAGCCACCAAGCCCGGCTATTTCAGTATATTTTCTAAGAGATAAAGACCATCTGGTCTTTTAACATAACCACAATACCACTGTCACATCTAAAAACATTAACAATAGTTCTTTCCTTTTTAATTTTTTACTTATTTTTTATTTATTTAAATTTTTTATAGAGATGGAGTTTCATCACGTTGGCCAGGCTGGTCTCAAACTCCTGACCTCAAGTGATCCACCCGCATTGGCTTCCCAAAGTGCTGGAATTACAGGCGTGAGCTACTATGCCTGGCCAGCAATAATTCTTTAACATGATATAGTATCTACTCAATGTCCAGATTTTCTTGATTGTCCCACAAATATATTTTTATATTTTATTCATTTAAATCAAGATCCAATCAGTGTTCCCAATTGCATTTGACTAATATGACTCTTATGTGTCTTTTTGTTTTAATCCATAATAGTTTCCCCTTTCTCTCTTTTTATATCCCAGGGGCATCTTAATGTAGACAATTTCCTCAAACTTATGTATACTGTGCCATCACCGACAAAGAAATACTGAAAGCACCCTTATCAGCAGAGACCTTCCTTGTACCATGGATTCAATGATTCCCTTGGGGATGGCCCTAACCCACAGGCCTCCACCCACTGTCCCTCAGAAAGCCTTCAAAAGGCTAAATCATCTTACTCCAATGCCAGTTGCAATAATGGGATCCTAAAGTGTTGAGCAGTTACTAATCCACTCACTCCAAAAGTGACTCACATTTATTAATAAGTATTTACCACAACCCAATAGGATTTCTTTTTTACTATCCCCATTTTATAAATGAGGAAGTAGAAGGATAGAGGAACCCGTTTTACTTATCCCAACTGGTGGATCTGGGCTTTGAAATGGAATTGTCTGATGGACACCCCACTTGCTCAATCGCTGAGAGACCCTGTCTCTGCATGCAAGATCTCATTTCACGCCAAGAGGTTTGCTGAGCTTCCAGGCCCCTTTCAAGCAGGACCAGCAGAGAAGGAGGAGAAATCTTGATCAGTAGGATGTGTCTGTAGTTCTGAGGAAAGGTGAGAGCAACAGGGAGCTGGAGATCTCCTGCAAATTCCCTTTGTCCACGCTGGGCTCGTGCCCATTTCTATGCACTGCCCAAGGCAGGCAGTGAACAGGCTTCCCACCCCCTTTCTTTTGTTTTTTTTTTTTTTTTTGAGACGGAGTCTGGCTCTGTCGCCCAGGCTGGAGTGCAGTGGCCGGATCTCAGCTCACTGCAAGCTCCGCCTCCCGGGTTCACGCCATTCTCCTGCCTCAGCCTCCAGAGTAGCTGGGACTACAGGCGCCCGCCACCTCGCCCGGCTAGTTTTTTTTTTGTATTTTTTAGTAGAGACGGGGTTTCACCGGGTTAGCCAGGATGGTCTCGATCTCCTGACCTTGTGATCCGCCCGTCTCGGCCTCCCAAAGTGCTGGGATTACAGGCTTGAGCCACCGCGCCCGGCCCCCACCCCCTCTTTCACAAGTCCCCATGAACCATTATTACCACATGCTCTCAAGTCCACATAAATATCACATGTACATACCCTCAGATCCATAGACGCACTCTACCCAGCCACTTGGCTGACAGGCCAGCCCCCATATGGCTCATTCCTACAAAGGCGTGCTTGCAACACGCACACCTTCCTGTACTGAGTAAACACAGACCTTGGAGGCCATGGGGGAGGACAGAGAAGCCGGTGTTTTGCCAGTGGCAGCCAGAAGGAAAGGTTACCTGACTTCAGATAGAAAGGTTGTCTGTCCGTCTGTCTGTCTGTCTCCATCCATCCATCCATCCATCCATCCATCCATCCATCCATCCATCCATCCATCTTTCATAGGTCTTCTTAAGTCCTGGAAAAGACAAAGGCTTTGATGCTCCTGGTAGACCCACGGAGTCTGGATGGGGCTGGAGGACTTATGAGCCAGGATGGAGAGGATGGAGTGGGGTGAGGAACCCGCTGGTTAAATAGGGCTAAATCTAATTCCCCCCATCTGAAGGAGGGGAGCTCTCATCTGTGGTGCTAAGTGATAGAAAAACCCCAACTGCTAACAAGATAATCCAATTTCCTTTCTCCCTTGTGCTGAAGGGAACGGCCCTAGCCCTCCTGCTTCAACTTCATGCTGGGTCTCAGTCTGGCTAGAACTCTTTATGCCTACAGCAGAATTCATATCAAAGCCTTAGCCCCCCAGGGTTCATTAGGAGGCATTTATTTCTGCATATTCTTGGAGGGCAGGAGGGAGGATAACTTGATTCGCCATGCAAATTGCTTGGCTGTAATTTCAACTCTCCCTCCCTTCTCACAGGGAGATTTTGCTGGTTATTAAAAATATATGATTGCCTCTAAAATAGCAGTGACAGCCGCTCTGCTGGGCAGAGCCAGGTGCTGCTGTTTGAAGGCGACTGAATGATGTGGAATGGATGCCCGGGCAAAAGCAAATGGAGCCAGTCCCCTGCTCCTGCGCCAGTATCTAGGCTCCAGATCCTAGGGCTGCTGGCCGGGGTCTGAGGCTGACCAGGGGACTTCGCCTATGTGGTCTGCAGCTCAGGTTTACCTTCTGCTGCTGTGGGGCACTCAGCAAGGGTTTCTGAGCTCTTGGCTTCCTGCTCTGTAGAGGTGGGGGTAAATAAGGAGCTGGACACAGAGCAGCTGGTACACAGTAGGTGGGCAATTTGCTGGGCAGGCCAGGCTCTCCCCCTCCACACCCCTGCTGCCTGGCTCAAAGACACCCTTCCTCATCCCACTGCCTTCCCCAGTCTGGGCTACTGAGACCCGATCCGTCACGATAGTATTGCCTAGGTCTTCTGGTCATGATGAACGTCTCACTTGGTCTTTTCTTCTCTGTATTGCTGTGGGAACTCAGCACCCCCAGAACTATCCAGGCCTTTACCCTTCACGACCCTGTAGTCATTGGTCAATGCATAAGGGGAAGAGGGTGGGCAGGACCTACGGGATGTGAGCATTGAGCAAAGCCAAGATTTTAGGCCAGACAGGAAGGAAACTTCCTCCATGAGTCTGAGATGCTAACCTGGGATTCTCCTGGGAGGCGGATGGCGGCCCCTGCAGGCTTAGGCCAGCCAGAGCCCAGGATGCTCCAGCCGCAAGCTGCAGGGATGAAACTATGATGCCCTCACCATATAATACACACATAATCACAGAGGAGCACAGACTGCTGTGTACAACTGTGTAAACAAAAAAGGATCTGAGAGAGGTCTCAATCCATTTAGAAAATTTATTTTGCCAAGGTTAAGGACACACCATGACACAGACTCAGGAGGTCCTGACAACATGTGCCCAAGGTGGTCAGGGTACAGCTTGCTTTGATACATTTTGGGGAGACATAATACATCAGTCAATACATGTAAGGTGGGGGTTTCCAGGTCGTAGTAGATTTAAACATATTCTGATTGGCAATTGGTTGAAAGAGTTATCATCAGTAGAAAGGAATGTCTGGGTTATGATAAGTGGTTATGGAGTCCTAGGTTTTATCATGCAGGCGAAGCCACCAAGTAGCAGGCTTCAGAGAGAAAAGTAAATGTTCTTATCAAATTTCAGGTCTCTGTTGACATTCATGCTGAAGGGGTCTAATGAGGCATGTCCAATCCCCACTTCTGGTCATAGCCTGAACCAGTCCTTCAGGTTAGATTTTAGAGTGCCCTAGCTGAGGAGGAACTTTATTCCAGTGGTTGTGGAGGGGAGCAGGGGGCTTCAAATTGTATTTTTGCTTTACAACTGTTAGAAGGAAGCCATATATTTTGAAGTTTTAAAATTACCTTTTAATTCAGATTTTTAAAGTATAAACAAAATGTTTGGCAGTTCTTCACAATGTCAAACGTAGAGTTACCATTCGAGCCAGCAATTCCACTCCTCCATCTGTAACCAAGATAAATGAAAACATAAGGTCCCAGAAAAACTCGTACACAAATGTTCATAGCAGCATTACTCATAATAGCCAGAAAGTGAACACAACACAAATATCCATCAAACGATAAACAGAAAAACAGAATGTGGTACAGCCACACAGTGGAATATTATTTAGCCATGAAAAGGAACGAAATACTGATCAATGCTGCAACATAGATGAATCTTGAAAATAATGTTAAGTGAAAGAAGCCAACCACAAATCCTATATAATATAATATTTTATAACATTATATATCATATATGATATATACTATATGATATAGTGAAGACACATAAATATATATGATATATAACAAATATCATATATTATTATCATATCATTCTATTTATAAGAAATGTCCACAACAGGCAAAACTATAGAGACAGAAAGTAGATTAGTGGCTCCCTAGGGTCAGGGGTCAGGGAGCTGGGGAGACTAAGGAGTTACTGCTAATGGATACGTGATTCTTTTTTGGGTGATGAAAACATTCTGAAATAGAATCAATTTAGAATATTTTCATCACCCCAAAAAGAAACCATGGTTGGTTTCAAGATGGTTGTACAACTCTGTGAACATACTGAAAACCATTAAATTATATACTCTTACATGGTAAATTTTATGGTACATCAATTTGTATCTCAAAACAAAACACAAACACACACAGAAAGGAGAGAGATGGATAACATTAGAAACGCATGCTGAACACTCATAACATTCAGTGTCTCAAAGACATTTCCTTGCTCCAGCCTGCTCAGGCTCGGCACTTGTTTCATTGGTGGGTTCCCCAGTCCTGCTCACCAGAGCCAGGGGACACTCACTGAACTGAGAGGGAAGTGGGTTTAGGACAGGCAGAGGGGACAGTGATGGGGCACAGTTGAGGGAAAATTTATACATCTCATTGTCATCCAAGAGATGGTGCAGTCTGAAAAATATAATGATGACATTCACAAAAGGTTTAAACAAATCTCTAGCTGACAGAGGCAGCCCTCACCTTTGAGGTTGATGTCATGAGCTTGTCAAATGAAATAAACGATATCTTATGCAACAAGGGATCTAAAGGAACAGTTAGACACGAATTCAAATTTTTAACAAATGTATTCATCACCAATTCCTGTAGCTCTGTCTCAGGCGCGCATGCATGCATGCATACACACACACACGCATACCCTGGCCTGCATTCCTGGTTTAGTTTTGAAAAAAACAGGAGCCTTCTTCACAGGAGGGGTCTGGTGCCAGGCTCCCTCCAGGGGTCTGGGAAGAGAGATCACTACGCTTCTCCAGTGTCCCTCCTCCACATCTACCTAATACTTTAGATCTTCAACTTTTTGCAGTTCTGGAACCTTCCATACCTCTGTGCATGCTGACCCTGGAATGCTTTTCTCCTAATTCTCTGCCCAGTAACTTGTCTTTATGGAGCCATCCCTGACCTTTCCTTTCCCCTTTCCTCCGGAGGCAATTGGTTTCTGCCTCCTACTCCAGGCTGTGGTACAATTTGAGGCTGTCCCCTGGATAGGGAATAGCACAGGCTCTACTGGATTGTGAGTCTTCAGGGGCAGGGACTGTGGCTTGCTCATGGGAACTGTAGCATAATGCGGGGAATATAGTAGGTGCTCAAGTGATCATGGGAAGGAAAAAACAAAAAGAAGATAGAGGGACAGAAGGAAAAGGGAGATCATTTGTAATTTTTATTTATTTTTTTGAGACAGAGTTTTGATCTCTCTCCCAGGCTGCAGTTAAGTGGCACAATTTCAGCTCACTGCAACCTCCAACCCTGGGTTCAAGCGATTCTCCTGCCTCAGCCTCCCGAGTAGCTGGGATTATAGGCAACTGCCACAATGCCCAGCTAATTTTTGTATTTTTAGTAGAGATGAAGTTTCACCATGTTGGCCAGGCTGGTTATAAACTCCTGAGCTCAGGTGATCCGCCCCCGTCAGCCTCCCAAAGTGCTGGGATTATAGGCATAAGCCACCACACCTGGCTTCATTTTTTATATTTAAACCAAGTTTTGGGCGTGGTGGCTCATGCCTGTAATCCCAGTACTTTGGGAGGCTGCAGAAGGCAGATCACTTGGGGCCAAGAGTTCGAGACCAGCCTGGTCAACATGGCAAAACCTCGTTTCTACTAAAACTGCAAACATTAGCCAGGCGCAGGGGTGGGTGCCTGTAATCCCAGATGCTGGGGGGGCTGAGGCAGGAGAATCGCTTGAGCCCAGAAGGCAGAGGTTGCAGTGAGCCAAGATTGTGTCACTGTATGCCAGCCTGGGCGACAGAGTGAGACTCTCTCAAAACATCATCAACAACAACATGATAATAATAATAATAAAATTTTTATACAATAACATTTAAAAAGAGAAAAAGAATTTGTTACAAGAGGTCTCTTGAGTTTTACGTAAACTTTTTGATGTTATGTAGTTTCATTCACTAATAACGTGGAAAAGGAGAAACTCAGGCCATATTTTACATCTTAATGAAATTCAAATAGATTTAAGGATTTCAAAACTTGTTATTTTCTCTCAATTTCTTAATTGGGATAAAATGCACCTGACATAAAATTTACCATTTAAACTACCTTTAAGTGTACCATTCAGTGGTATTACATATATTCATAATGTGGGGTAACCATCAAAACATGGCTATCTTTCATAGTCAATATTCATTTCTCCCCTGCAGAAAGATCATTTCCCCTCCTCCAGAATGACGTTGGTCCTTTCTACTTCTGGAAAGATGGGGTTTGATTGATCTAAGGGCAGAATATGGAACTCCTTTTCCCTTTGTTCAAGTGGAGAATTCATACGCCGGATCATTCCCTTTCAGATCAGAAGGGGCTTCACCTTTTTTCCTTGGTCCAAACCCATCCCCTTCACGCCTCCCTGTGTACAAATGCATCAGGTTTGTGGACTTCAAAGGGCGTTCCACACGAATGCTGGAGGCATAGGGGTTCGACAGGTGGGAACGGCCCCTCTTTATTAGTTAGCCTTTACCAAGCTTTTATAATCATTAACTAGTTACCCTGATGGACTAAGTCCCATAGGCACCGATGAGAACAGTCTGAACACAGAAGGAGAGAAATGGAACTTCTGACTGGGTTACCCTATTCCTGTCCCCAGTCAGCTCCCTTTAGGAAGCACTTTTCAGAGCCGAGGGTCGTATGGTGCAGAGGAAAAAACGTTGTACTGATTCTTGTTTTAACTCTGTCATTAGCCAGCTGTGCAGCCGTGGATACTTCCTCACCTGTTTCCTGGGGAGTCCTACGGGTGGCCTCAATCAGAGAGAGCAAATAGGTGGCATATGGGCTACCACTGATGTCCTCCTGCCACCATGGTAGACACTGCTAACCAATCATTGTCCTTTTCCTGAGCCTGGATAGAGCTCCATACTCCCAAGCACCTACAACCCATCAGACGTCCTTGCAAGCTGCTGCTTATTTACCATGCCTGGACTAGACGATCTCTTCACTATCACTTCCAGGGTTAACGTTCAACAATTTTAAGTATTACAGCGATTCATTTTGTTTTGGCAACCACCACCAAGACCTCATAAAATTGGGCTATTCTGTTTCAAGGATCTCAGGGTATTTCTCTCCTTAAAATACTTGTAAGAAACAGGAAAATAAGTCTTGCATTCCAATGTCCCAGATGTCGAGGCTGCCTGAAACAAAGCGGATGGCCTAGATATTCTGAAACAAGTTCCAAGCAAGGCTGAAAGCAAAAGCCAGCACTATGACCACGTCCCAGTTCTTCCCTCAGGAGTAAGGGGCAAGAGCCAGCCCGTCTATCCAAAGGGGAATTCCCCTAGGAATTAATGTGAATTTGACATTAAAATGAGGTTCTTCTCATACCCTGCAGGTGGGAATGTAAAATGGTACACTGTTTTGGAAAAACATCTGGCAGTTCCCTAAAATGTTAACCATGTGTATACATATGATCCAGCAGTCCCACTTAGGTATATACCCAAGAGAAATAAATCATATATCCACACAAAACCTTGTACATGAATGTTTACAGCGGGCAAAAGTAGAACAACCCAAATGTCAACTGATGAATGGATAAATAAAAATGTTACATCCTACAATGGAATATTATTCAGCCATAAAAAGGAATGGAGTACTTACAGATAGGTGCTACAACATGGATGAGCCTTGAAAACATTATGCTAAATGACAGAGGCCAGACACAAGTGACAACAAATTGTAGGATTTCATTTATATAAAATGTACAGAATAGGCAAATCTATAAAGACAAAAAGTAGATTCATGGTGGCCTAGAAATGAATAGGATGGAGATTTGAGGGGTGATGGTTAAGGGCTATGATGTTTCCTTTTGGAATGATGACTATGTTCTAAGATTGGGTGTAATGGTGTGTGCCTGTAGTCCCAGTTACCCAGGAGGCTGAGGCAGGAAGATAGCTTGAGCCCAGGAGTTCGAGACCAGCTGGACAAGAAAGGGAGACCCTGAGGTCGGGTGCGGTGGCTCATGCCTGTAATCCTAGCACTCTGGCGGGTCGAGGCAGGTGGATCACCTGAGGTCAGGAGTTTGAGACCAGCCTGTCCAACATGGGGAACCCCATCTCTACTAAAAATACAAAAATTAGCTGGGCATGGTGACACGGGCCTGTAATCCCAGCTACTTGGGAGACTGAGGCAGGAGAGTCGCCTGAACCCAGGAGGCGGAGGTTGCAGTTAGCCCAGATCACGCCACTGCACTCCAGCCTGGACAACAAGAGTGAAACTCCGTCTCAAAAAAAAAAAAAAAAAGGGGGAGACCCTGTCTCTCAAAAAAACTGAAAGAAAATGTTCTAAAATGGATTGTGGTGCTGGTTGCACAACTCAACCTATATGCTAAAAGCCATTGAATTGCACACTTTAAATGAATCACTTGTGTGGTATGTGAATTATACCTTAAGGCTGTTTTTAAAAAGTTGTTATTTTAAAAAATTTTTTAAATAAAATGAATAGACTCCAGTTTTGGAGAAATCTCAATGTGGCAAGTTGAAGGTAGTTTTGTGTATGTGTGTGTGTATGTCGGTGTGTGTGCTTAGTAGTGATAATAGAATAACATCTCACAAAGTGTTCTATGACTTGGTAATTAACAGTACTAAACACTGATCTGATTAAGGTCTGAAAAATGTGACCCCCAATATCTTCACCTCTACAAATACCACATCCTGTAGCCACTAATGTCTGCACTCTCCCTGTTACATGTCTTGAGAAGTGGCTTGCAATGATCTTTTTTTCTTGAGATGGAGTCTCACTTTGTTGCTCACGCTGGAATGCAGTGACATGATCTTGGCTCACTGCAACCTCTGCCTCCTGGGTTGGAGCAATTCTCCTGCATCAGCCTCCTGAGTAGCTGGGATTACAGGCATGCACCACCAAGCCCGGCGAATTTTTCTATTTTTAGTAGAGATGGGGTTTCGCCATGTTGGCCAGGCTGGTCTTGAGCTCCTGACCTCAGGTGATCCACCCACCTCAGCCTCCCAGAGTGCTGGAATTACAGGCCTGAGCCACCACACCCAGACGGCTTGCAATAATCTTAAAGGACAGGCTCAGCCCAGGTCAATTCTGTTTCTTGGCCTTGATGATGAGGAGGAGTTCCTGAAACTGAGTAGCTGCTGGCCTTGAAAGCTCATCTGAAAATGTTTTCAGTTCTGGTGACTTCCACAGACACCTGAATGAGGCCTTTTGCAAGAATTCTTTCACTTCTCACACACAGCCAATTCCTCCTTGCCTGTAGGTCTCCTAGATTTGTTCTTTCACTAGTCTCTGACCACTGAGATCGATCCCTCTTCTCTTCCCCTTGGCAGCGGGGCTACCTTTCCAATACACAAAGGGTTTCCTCTGCCTCTGTGCACCCCTTTCCATAGGCCCCTTGCCCTCTTTCTAGCTGTTCAATGCAAGCTATCTTCAGTCGTTCCAGGGCATTTGGGCCTTTTCAAAGGGAGGCTTCTATGCTGCCTCTTATCCCTTGTTTCTTAGGGAGGACACAATAACCCCTGGGTTACACACACAGGGAAACTACCTTCATAAATCCAATATGGTTTTTCTGACACCTTTGTTGCTGATGATAAAAGGGGAAAATATCTGTTTAATCCACAGTGGGGTAGCCTACCACACGGTCATGCCTATCTCCTCCTTATAAGCCTTCCATTCCTCTCCTTTGTGTATAGGATAAAGTCAGAACATATACGACTCTCAACAAGCTTCCCTACCTAACTTACTAGGTCACATCCTGACACTTCCCCTAACACCATGTATTCTCTTGCCCCGTGGAATCACGCACCCCTGTCATCTTGTCTCTTCCATCCTCCAAACCTTCATTAATGAGGATCCCCCTGTCTGCAATGCCCTACTCCTATCCACTCTGTGTTTCCTTACCTGGCAAATTCAACTCACTTTTTTGGAAGGGAGTGCCCCTCTGGGAAGCCTTGTCTGGTCTCACAGGCAGGCTACTTGTGCCCATAACTCTATATGTAATTCGCTGCTTGACATACACTTTGTGATTCTTTGTTGCTGTGGTTTGAAAGTCCCTTCCAAAACTCATGTTGAAACTTAATCACCAATGTAGCAGCACTGAGGGGTGGGGCCTTCAAGAAGTGATTGGATCATAAGAGTTTGGCTCCCATGAATGAGTTCATCCATTCATGGATTAATAGATTAATGGGTTATCATGAGAGGGAACTGGTGGCTTTATAAGAGGAGGAAGAGAGACCTGAGCTAGCACGCTCAGCCTCCCTTGCTGTGTAATACCCTGTACCACCTCTATGCTCTGCAGAGCCTTTACCAGCGAGAAGGTCCTCACCAGACGCAGCTGCTCAACCTTGGACTTCTCAGCCTCCGTAATGGTAAGAACAAATTCCTTATCTTTATAAATTACCCAGTTTCAGGTATTCTGCTATAAGCAACAGAAAATGAACTAAGATATTTGTTGACTTGCCCATCTCCTTCACTCCAGGTGAGTGCCTCAAGGGCAGAGGTGATGTCATGGAGATTTATGAATTCCCAGGGCCTAGCAACATGTCTGACACACAGTGGGCCCCCAAAACATAAGTCAAATACTTAGTGTCCCTGAATTTGTGACAGTAAAACATTATTTTAGTAAGATATATACACACATATATACACATATATATACACACACACGTGTGTATATATATCTTGTTAAAGAAAAAATGTATATTTTCTTTCGGAATGGAGGAGAGGCAACTAAGTTTGTGTATAAAGAGAACCTTCAAAAATTTGATTTCATTCCAGTGATAGGTTTTTCTTCAAAAATCTAATCGTTGTGTGGATTACAGGTCCACCCACCTAATTAGGAGAGTCTCCTCCCTAATGGCTGAGGCAGAAATCCCTGCTCAGCATCACTCTCTTCATTGTTGAGGAAGATTCTCAAGTATCTCAGTCTGTAGAAGGCAGAGAAAACAATGAAAGGAACAGTCTCTCTAGGTCTAATTCTGACCAATGAAGAGAAAGTGGTTGGAGAGGTGACGGAAATCTTGTGAGAAAACCACCATATGGCGTTCGTTCACCACTCCACACGGCAGTGTTAGTTTGGGCTATGTCGTCCACTGATCCTGGTGGCTCACCCCAATATATATATCGTTTTTACTTACAAATTATGTGTATGCTGCTGCACCAATCGTATACAGTTAAAATAATGCAAGCCTTTTATATACACATACACACACCTACATGTGCATATACAGTCATCTGGTCCCAGGACCCCCACCCCGCCTCCCGTATATCCAAATCCATGCATACTGAAGCCCTCCAGTCGGCCCTGCACAACCTGTGCCTATGAAAAGTTGCCCCTTTACTCTATAGATAGGTTTTGCAACCCGTGAATAATTTTCCATCTGGTTGGTTGAAAAAAAATCCACGTGTAAGTAGACCCTTGAAGTTCAAACCTGCTATTCAAAGGTCAACTGTATAATACATAATCTGTGCATGATTTTACATGTCCATATTTAATAAAAATCGTATTAATATGTCTATATAATAATGTTATGTAAACACAAAATGCATATATACTCTTTTTTTTCCAGCAGCTTAAGGGATCTTACTCTGTACTACTGTGTCCGGAATCGGCGGGTTCTTGGTCTCACTGACTTCATGAATAAAGCCACGCACCCTCACAGTGAGTGTTACAGTTCTTAAAGATGGTGTGTCCAGAGCTTGTTCCTTCAGACGTGAAAGGTTGTCTGGAGCTTTTTTCTGGTGGGTTTATGATCTCGCTGTCACGAGCGAAGCTGTACACCTTTGCGCAAATGTTACAGCTCAAAAAAGTAACACGTACCCAAAAACTGAGCAGCAGCAAGATTTAACGCAAACAGTGAAACAACAAATCACCCACCGTGTAGAAGCGGACGCCACCGGAATGCCGCTGGCTAGCGCGGCAACCTGCTTTTATTCCCTTATCTGGCCCCACCCATATCCTGCTGATTGGTCCATTTTACAGAGAGCTGATTGGTCTATTTTACAGAGAGCTGATTGGTCCGTTTTGACAGCGTGCTGATTGGTGCGTTTACAATCCTTAAGCTAGACACAGCCTCACAGAGTGCTAGTTAGCTACAGAATTAGCTAGATACAGAGTACCAATTGGTATATTCACAAACTCTGAGCTAGACACAGAGTGCTGATTGGTGTATTTACAAACCCTGAGCTAGACACGGAGTACTGATTGGTGCACATACAATCCTCCTTCTAGGCACAGAGTGCTAGATGGAAAAGTTTTCCAAATCCCCACTAGGTTAGCTAGATACAGAGTGCTGATTGGTGCATTCACAAACCCTGAGCTAGACACAGAGTGCTGATTGGTGCACACACGATCATCCGGCTAGATATAAAAGTTCTCCAAGTCCCCATCCAGTTCAGGAGCCCAGCTGGCTTCACTCAGTGGGTCCTGCGCTGGGGCTGCAGGCCGAGCTGCCCGCCAGTCCTGAGACACGTGTGCACTCCTCAGCCCTTGGGCTGTCCACGGACCGGCGCCACTGAGCAGTGGGCGGGGCCCGTCGGGGAGGCTCAGGCCACGCAGGAGCCCACGGCACGGGGAGGAACTCAGACATGGCAGGCTGAAGGTCTGGAGCCCTGCCCCATGGGGAGGCAGCTAAGGCCCGGGGAGAATTTGAGTGTGGCGCCAGGGGGCCAGCGGGCCAGCACTGCTGGGGGACCTGGCGCAACCTCCTCAGCTGATGGCCTGGGTGCTAAGCCCCTTACTGCCCTGGGCCGGTGGCGCTGGCTGGTCGCTCCATGTGCTGGCCCACCGACCCACGCCCGTGCCTGCTAGAACTCACACTGGCCCACAAGCGCAGCCCCAGTTCCCACCCGCGCTTCTCCCTCCACACCTCCCCGCAAGCAGAGGGAGGTGGCTCCGGCCTCAGCCAACCCAGAGACGGGCTCCCACAGTGCTGTGGCGGGCTGAAGGACTCCTCAAGTGCTGCCAGAGTGGGCTCGGAGGCCGAGGAGGTGCTGAGAGTGAGTGGCCGGCTGTGGTGGCTGACACCTGTAATCCCAGTACTTTGGGAAGCCAAGGCAGGTGGATCACTTGAGGTTAGGAGTTCAAGACCAGCCTGGCTATCATGGCGGAACCCAGTCTCTACTAAAAATATAAAAATTAGCCCGGTGTAATGGTGTGTGCCTGTAATTCCAGCTACTTGAGAGGCTGAGGCAGGAGAATCGCTTAAACCTGGGAGCTGGAGGTTGCAGTGAGCTGAGATTGTGCCATCGCACTCCAGCTTGGGTGACAGAGCGAGACTACGTCTCAAAAAAACAAACAAACAAACAAAAAATCAAAAAAAGAACGGAGAGAAAACTAAGACTCAAAGAGTTAAAGGAATAGCCCCAAGTCCCACAGCTAGTGGATGACAGTCATGCTCATTCCCCTAGCCTCAGCTTCAGAGGAGGGTGCTCAGAGCACAGAGAGGAGACTGTAAGAAATCTGAAAGGCAGCCACAAGTTGTATAGAGCCCCAAATGTCATGTAAATCATTTAAGAACAAATAGAAACCAACTCTCATCCCCTTTTGCAAATATTAGAACGTGCAAGAATAAGCATTTTAGTGAAGCATCTCAGCTTCATGCAATTCCTGGGCCTGAAACCTTGTACGCAGTGAGCTGCAGGTTGATAGCAAACCAGTCCTCTGTGTATACACAGAATAAGTGATGGCTCCATAAAACATGGATTTCTTTAATCTACTGAGGGAGCACCACTGACAAGACACCATGAGGGCACAGCTGTGTTTACTCCAGGGTCACCTAGCATTATTTATAATAAATGCTTTGTCTTTGCACTGTGAATATGAAGTATGTTACCACAGGACCAGACACTGTTAATGGGCTTACATGGCTATGAACACACCAGCCGGTCTGAGGTTTTATAGCATCCATCACAGGACACCAGGATCCTTATTAAATAGGGAGCTTTTACAGTGTTTTCCAGAGCACCATATTGTCTGGACCCAACCCGCAGGGAGAGTAGCGCTTCAGTGAATGATATTGCTTTGTAGGCTTTTACACGGGGTCTGGGGCTGTGAATGCGCAGGATGAAAATCATCAAATGGTATTTATGATGTGCTGTCCTGTGTTGATGTGGTGCTAGGGGCCATACAAGGAAACTTAGAACCTCTTGGCCCTTTTCCCCCAGGAGCTTCCACTCGGAAAGAGAACACCGAGGCACAAGTAAAAATTATGATAAAATTCACCATGTACAACGTGGAGTAAAAATCTAATTAACTTTGATTTACAGTTTGTAGTACAAACTTTGATCAACTCAACCCTTCTGGGCCACCAGAAGTTTTTTTTCATTTTCAGCCTTGTTTAATATCTTATCAATCTTTCTCAGGCTCCGTTTCCTATTTAGGAATCAGAGTTTACCAAATGCAATCTTATCTTTGAGGACCAAGAATTTTTGTGGTGTCAGGTTGATGTCTGTGAATGCTGACTCTCTTCCTAGGGGTGTGCTCCGTGTGCTCTGTGGAAGACTGGGGATGAAATGGGCCGGCTTTGATGTCAAAATCTGGCTGTGCCACTTCACTAGCTGGGTGGCCTGGGACAAAGCACTCTGCCAGTCTAAACTTCTGAGCCTTAGTGTCCTCATCTGTAGAGTGGAACTAATTATAGTTACTTTGCTAGGTTAGGAAGAGGCTAGGACTAGAGACGGTGAGTGTAAAATCCTTCAAATAGTATCTGTTATGTAGGAAGCACTAAATTAATAATAGCTCTTCTTGTGTCATAGCAAGACAAGATGGAATAGGTATTGATTTCAGGACATGCCCATAGAAATATAGATTGCTTGTAGGGAATATCCTAGTGCCTGCCCAGATCCTCTCCTCAGCGCCAACCCATCCATCCCCCAGCAGCAGTAGGTAGAAATATCAAAGGTGGGTGGCTCACAGTATCTTATTGCCTGAGCATTGCTCTGAGCCACCAGGAACCGCCTCACCCAAGGCTATTCTTTCGCTCAAACCAGATGATGTGGATACAGAGCTTCAGCCCCTTTGCCTCAGTCTGGGGCTATTTTGAAGGGCCATCCCAGTTCCAGAGTTGCCTGTAGGATTGCCTAAGGCCTCAGATGCAGTTGCATTGCAGGCCAGTGTCTCAGCCAGATCCAGCTTTTTGCACCAAAGAGAGCTCCCCAATAAACCTGTGGCCCCCAATCCTGTCAGGGTCTATTTCAAGGGAATTCAATCTAGGGTCTTGCTTAAAAGTAAACTGTTGATTTAAGTTTCTCTTGAGGTTTGAATATTTCTCTCAAAAGTGATATGCCAAAAATGTGAAGTGATTGTGTCTTCTGGTTATTTAGGCTTCAGCTGATTGAATTGGATTCCTATTGTTGCAATAACATGTTATCATAAATTCAGTGGCTTAAAACAGCACAAATTTCTTATAATTCTGTAGTTCATAAATCTAAAATGGTACTCACTGGGCTAAAATCAAGATTTTGGCAGGGCTGTGCTCCATTTTGAAAGTTGTAGCAGGGAGTCTGTTTCCTGGCCCCTTCCAGCTTTTTGAGGCTGTCTGCATTCCTTGACTGATGGCCTTCTTCCATCTTCAAAGCCAGCAACAGCAGGACCAGTTCTCCATCACATCACTCTGACTTTCTCTTCCGCCTCCCTCTTACGCCTGTAAACCAAAAATAAAATTTAAAGGCCCTGCCCACAACCATGTGAATGGACCCCCTTCTCAGCCAGGGTACCCTAAAAATCTAACCTGAAGGACTAGTTCAGGCCATGAAGGGAAGTAGGAGTTGGACATGCCTCATTAGACCCCTCAAGCATTAACATCAACACAGACCTTAAGTCTGATAAGAAATTTACTTTTCTCTCTAAAGCCTGCTACTTGGAGGCTTTATCTGCATGATAAAACCTAGGTCTCCGCAACCCCCATGGTAACTCAGACATTCTTTTCTACAGATAACAGCTCTTTCAACCAATTGCCAATCAGAATATGTTTAAATTTACCTGTGACCGGGAAGCGCTCCCCACCTTTGTGTTGTCCCGCCCTTCCAGATGGAGCCCATATCGATCTCACATGTATTGATTGATGTATTATGTCTCCCTAAAATGTATAAAAGCAAGCTGTACTCCGACCACCTTGGGCACACGTCGTCAGGACCTCCTGAAGCTTTGTCACAGGTGCATCCTTAACCTTGGCAAAATAAACTTTCTTTCTTTTTTTTTTTTTTTTTGAGACGGAGCTTTGCTCTGTCACCAGGCTGGAGTGCAGTGGCACAGACTGGAGTGCAGTGGTACAATCTTGGCTCACTGCAACCTCCACCTCCCAGGTTCAAGCCATTCTCCTGCCTCAGCCTCCCGAGTAGCTGGGGCTACAGGCATGCGCCACCACGCCCAGCTAATTTTTGTATTTTTAGTAGAAACGGGGTTTCACCATGTTGGCCAAGATGGTCTTGATCTCTTGACCTTGTGATCCCCCTTCCTCAGCCTCCCAAACTGCTGGGATTACAGGAGTGAGCCAACGTGCCCGGCTGGCAAAATAAACTTTCTAAATTGATTGAGGCTTGTCTCAGATACTTTTTGGTTTATACACTTTCAGGACCCTGTGATAACATTGGGCCCACCTAGATAATCCAGGATATGTGCCCTATCCTCAGGTCAGCTAATTAGTTACCTAAATTCCATTTGCAACTTTAATTCCCCCTTGCCATGTAACATAGCATGGGTATAGGTTCCTGGGATTAAGGATGTGGGCATCTTTGGTTGGGGGGCAGTGTTCTGCCTACCACACTAATCAAAGTTTTGCTATTTAACTGATAAGACAAATGGGAACCAGACCAAAGTAAGCAAAGATGGACTTACTTGGATAATTACAGCATGTATATATTTTGTCATATGGGATATTTCAGGATTGTGAACATCTGGAGAGCACAGCATGATGGGGGTGGGGGGTGCTTTGGGAGGAAGTGGGAGGCAGCCTAGGCAAAACTGAAAGTGACAAGAGCTTAAACCAACGTCATGTTACTGCAAAAAGTAGAAGAGCTGTGCTGTAAGTAAATCAGCAAGAAGGGGTTTAAGTAGGGTCTACTGTAATGACAAAGCCCAGCTACAGTGTCTTTGGGCTGGGTTAGCTACCCCGACTCATCAAGTGTTGGGGACTGAAAAAGGTTATGGAAGGGTGATCTTGTGTGTATTGATTACCAAATGGCAGGTCACATAAAAATGGACGACTTTTGTTAAAAGACCGTCTGGGCTCAGATGCAGTTGCAGGTTTTTAGCAACTGGAAGGCATTTAAGTTAAGCTCAGGATAGTTGCAAGAATGGAAGTTGCTGACTTCCTATCAAAAAAGCTGCCTATTCTGATTTGTCTCTTCAGAGCCCAAGTGCTCTCTCTAGCCCTAAGCCAGCAATGGCTTAAGGCTTCACACTGCAGAATGGGGAGGTGGGTTGAGGTGCATGTGTGTGAGCATCTCTGTTTAGGCAGGATCCTTTTCCGCAACAAAACCTTTTACTCCTGTTTACAATTCACTGAATAAAAGTTTAAAAGTCTAGGAACACACAATTCAAAAGGAATCGATGACTTCAACAATTTCTCCTGCCTTAGTAGAGCTGAGTGTCTGGGGCTTCCAGGCAAGTTACTTGTGAATATGTGTAAGGAAATTTAAGGTATGTTTTAAATAAACATACCAGAGCTTATGCATCCCACATGAGGCTCTCCTTCAAAGCAATCTCCCTGGAAGATGAATTACTTATTCCAAAGATGCTGTTAAAAACACTCTGGATCATTTCTTTTTCGACACTGAAGTGAATGGAGTATCTTGATGAGGACAAATATTTATCCTTTAAAGGTGGATTTGATTTTTAACAGCTAAAATTCATTTAGATCAAAGTCTGGGGAATAAGGTGCATGATCAAGTTAAGTAATACCATTTTAGATTAAAAGATGAGGATGATAAAATTGAGACTCATTTTCTCATGAGGATTGTGTATGGTTCTGAAGGCCAAAGAGTCTGAACAATGGCAGTATTGATGGGGTAAGCTGGCACTTTTCAAAGAGATTTCTTTAAAAGACAACACATTTGAAAGTAGCAATTTTTGGAATCTACTTTTTTAAGTCTATTGCCTCAGAGAGGCACTGTAGAATAGTGATTAGAAGCATAGGCTCTCAAGGCAGTTCTGGAATCTAAGTTCGGCATCACCATATATAATATCAACTGTGTGACTCCAAGCAGGTCACTTAACTTGTGTAAGCTTCCTTTTCTTTTCTTTTTCTCTCCTTTTTTTTTTTTTTTTTTTTTTGAGATGGAATCTTACTCTGTCACCCAGGCTGGAGTGCAATGGCACTGTCACAGCTCACTGCAACCTCCACCTCCTGGGGTTCAAGCGATTCTTCTGCATCAGCCTCCTGAGTAGCTAGGACTACAAGTGCATGCCACCATGCCCAGCTAATTTTTGTATTTTTAGTAGAGATGGAGTTTCACCATGTTGGCCGGGATGGTCTTGAACTCCTGACCTTAAGTGATCCTCCTGCCTCAGCCTCCCAAAGTGCTGGGATTACAGGCGTGAGCCACTGTGCCTGGCAAGCTTAATTTTCTTCATCTGAAAGGGAGGATTATAATATTAACTACTAGCTGAGCATGGTGGCTCACGCCTGTAATCCCAACACTTTGGGAGGCTGAGGCGGGCAGATCACCTGAGGTCAGGAGTTCAAGACCAGCCTGGCCAACATGGTGAAACCCTGTCTCTACTAAAAACTACCAAAAAATTAGCCGGGTGTGGTGGCGCACGCCTGTAGTCCCAGCTACTAGGGAGGCTGAGGCATGAGAATCACTTGAACCCAAGAGGTGGAGGTTGTTGTGTGCCAAGATTGTACCACTGCACTGCAGCCTGGGTGACAGAGCAAGACTCTATCTCAAAAATATATAATAATAATAATAATAACTACTTCACAGATGGCTGTGAGGAATAAATCAGGTCATATATATGAAAAGCATGAGGTTATATATGCAGAACCCCTATTTTACTACCTGACATGTACTAAGTGCCTGATAAATTTTGGCTATTGTGTTTCTTCATTGTCACATTGTGTACATACAAACACATGACTATTCATACCTAGATGGGAGTAAATCCATAATGTTGATGGTATTTGTGATGTGTATGACAATACTAGTAACTATCATTTATTATACAGTTGTCGTGAGTCAAACCCTTTCAAGCCTCATGATAGCCCCCTTACAGGCAGGTACTATTGCTGGACCAGTTCTTACAGATGAGGAAGCCGAGGCTTCATGAAGTTAAGTAACCTGCGCAAAGGCATTCGTACAAAGCTGTGGAGTCAGGATCTGAACCCAGGCACTCTGACACTTTTAACCCTCTCCCACACAGCAGCTTCTGAAGCCCTGTCAGTCCTCTTCACAGTGACATGAAGACATCATGAGTAGAGGTTTCAAGTATGAAACCTCAGGGGTTGGATTTGAGTTTGAAGCCCAGCTTACTCACTCACCTGTCATGTGGCCCAGGGGACTAATGAAGACGTGATTCCAGGATAGCATTTAGTACAGTCCAGTCCTCAGGAAACGGGACTGAAATTCACATGCATGAAACCTCAATCAACTGAGCGTTCCATGCTCAGAATGGTTTTGGTCCCCTACCCCCTACCCTTGAGACACATAAGCTCCCCTGGGCAATAGTAGTACAAGTGTTCTGAAAGCCTTTGGTGATAGCCGAAGTATGAAAAAGCAGCCTTACTGATAGTGGAAAATTCTCCTGAAAGTGGGCAAAGTGTTTCCATCAGATTATGGCCAAATTCCAGCTGGGGTGGAGGAGGTGACAGACAAAACCACTTAGTGTTCCTACTCAGTCCACAAGCTGACACTCTGATCAAGCACTTTTCCTAGCACGTGTTCTTGGAGAGCAGCTTGTTATCTGGGGCTGGAAGCCGGGGCTGCCTGCCAATCCCCGGCCCGCAACAGTGCTTTCTCACAGAGTCACATCAAGTCTGAATGGTCACAGGGGAACCTAACATTGCTTGCAGTTTAGTCTCTGGCTGGTCTGGATCATTCATTCATTCATTCCTCTTTCTTCTGCATCGAGGAGACTCCACACCATGTTCCCAGGAGTGATTCCAATCTTGGGGACATGTGGTGATTCATTTTTAAAAAGAGGCTTATTTACACGACTACATCTGCTAAACACATTTTTATCTGTTCTTTGTTGTTGCTTGGAATGACACCTGTCAAATGACCTAAATTGTGCCTTCTACCTGCCCTTTAAAAGGACAGAACAACATAAATTTAATTGCATGTTGGGTAGAAGGTGCTTTATTTTCCACCAGAGAAACTATATAATATGGAACTGACAATAGTCAAAGGTGCCTCCAATTATTTTTGCTAAAATTCTTCTCAACTGCCCAGTTTCTCACCCCATGGAAAACCAAGCACTGTCCTAGTTAAGTATCACCCACCCAAGAACTTTTACAAATGTGAACTTGGTTTCCTACTTGGTCAGCATTCATTCGCACCCCAGAAATGTTATCCTTAATATTGAAATTAAAATGGATTTCCTGGTTAGTTACCTCCCTTTTCTCACCTGTAAATGAGAACCTTTAAAACTGATTTCTGAGACACCTTCCAGCGGCCAAGCTTGTGATTCTGTTTTGTGAGACAGACAAATGTGTGAGTCTCTCTGTGTCCCAAACAGCAAGCCATCATTCCAACCCAAATATTATTCATTTCATTCATTAGCTTAATAAATGCTTGGTGAATGAGCGACTGAATTAATTAACGAATGCCTACTGTGTTTCCCGCCCCAGGGAACACACGGATAAATAAGACAGTTTCTGCCTTTCAGCAGCTCAGACTGAAGAGAGAGACAGATGTATAAACAGAAGTGCTGCTCAGTTTAACTTTCTTTTCAGTGAGTTTTATTTACTTATTATTATAATAAATATTTTAATTTATTTAGTGCCTAATCTGTGTCAGGCATGCTGCTGGGTGTTATACAATGAATTTTCACACTCACTCTGCAAAATAGGGATTATTGACCTTATTTTAAAGATTAGAAATCCAAGGCCAGCAAGTGACAGACTTGATCTGGTTGGCTCCTAATCACATGTTTATGGTATGTGATTACTAAGTCATATGTGTATGATATGAGATATATGATCTTTACCGATTCCGGAAAGAAAAGCAAAATGGCACCATGATTTGATCTCAATGGAAGGCAGGAAGTGGTGGTGTTTCCAGTTCATTCGCTTAACCAACATTGATTGAACATCTTCTCAATGTCCAACTTACAGTAGACATTGGGGATAAAATTTAAAAAGCTATGCATTCTTCTAATCTCCTAATGCTGTCAGTTTTTAAAAAGGATAAAGAAGGCCAGGCATGGTGGCTCATGCCTGTAATCCCAGCACTTTGGAAGGCTGAGGTGGACGAATCACCTGAGGTGGGGAGTTTGAGACCAGCCTGACCAACATGGAGAAACCTGTCTCTATTAAAAATACAAAATTAGCCTGGTGTGGTGGCAGGTGCCTGTAATCCCAGCTACTCGGGAGGCTGAGGCAGGAGAATCACTTGAACCTGGGAGGCGAAGGTTGCAGTGAGCTGAGATCACGCCATTGCACTCCAGCCTGGGCAACAAGAGTGAAATTCCATCTCAAAAAAAACAAAACAAACAAACAAAAATAAAATAAAATAAAATAAAAAAGAAGAAGAAAGAAGTGTCAACTAATAATTGCAATGAAATGGGAACAATACTATCATGTACATAGCAACAGAGTGCTCTGGGATCCCAGAGAAGAGAGCAACTCACCCTGGGGCTGGAGGACCTTTCAGTTGAGCCTTGAAGGATAAGAATTCACCAGGCAGAGAGGATGGAGGAGGGCATTCTAAGCAGAGGGAACAGAAAGTGCAAAAGGCTAGGGATGTGAACAGAATACCGCATTCAGGGAATAATGAGAAATTCCACATGGGTGAGTGTAGAGGAAGCGAGTGAGCCTGGAGGCTGATGGAGCCACAGCCAGAGCACTCAGTTGGGGCCATGCTGAAGAGCTGGTGCAGAATTTATCCTATGACTGATAGAGATTTTTTTAGGGGGGATAGTGACATCATCTGATTTGTTTTTTAACAAGAGAACCTTGGCTTCAGTGTGGAGCAGTGATTATCAGCCCTGGCTACACATTAGAATAACATGGGGAGCTTAAAAAAGTCCTGTGCCTATGTTGCAGACCGGAGCAATGAAACAGGAATTCCCGGGAGCGGGACCCAGGCATCAGTATTTTCAAGATGATTCCAATGTGCAGCCAAAGTTGAGAACTACTGGTACGAGGAATGCTCCAGGGAAAAAACTGGTGGCTGGAAGGCCAGTTTAGGAGACTACAGGGCAGAATACAGCTAGGACAGTGTTCTCACTTTAGTGAATGCAGATTTACCAGGCTCCACCCCACCCATTTCCTGATTCAGTAGGTCTGAGGTGAGCCCCGAGAATTTGCATTTCTAACCGCTTCCCAGGGGATGCTGATGTTGCTGGTACAGGGACCTCACTTTGAGAACCACATAGCCTGGCACTGGCGAGAGAAGAAAATGGACTGAAAGGTATTTAGAAGGCAGGGAGAGGGGAATCAGGCAATTGGGAGGATGGTGATGCTATTAACCAAAACGAGAATGGAGAAGACCTTTTTTGCTTTGTTTTTGATGTAGGAAGAAGTTTGGACATGCAGAATTTGACATATTTGTTAGAAACATCTAGGTGAAAGCGCCTCATCAAGCAGCTGGAATTACTTCTCTAACTATTAGGAAAAAGTGAGGCGAATTCTGGGACAAATTAGAACCTTAAAGTTGCCCTAATTGAAGATAGATATGAACCTATATGTAGCTTGAGAATATATATTACTTATATTAGAAACCTTTGGCTGTGTGTGGTGGCTCATGTCTGTAATCCCACTACTTTGGGAGGCTGAGATAGCCAGATTGCTTGAGCCCAGGAGTTAGAGACCAGCCTGGGCAACATGGTGAAACCCATCTCTACTTAAAAAAAAAATTAGCTGACTGTGGTGGCATGAGCCTGTAGTCCCAGCTATTAGGGAGGTTGAGACTGCAGTAAGCCACTATCGTGCCTCTCCACTCCAGCCTGGGTGACAGAGGAGACCCTATCTCAAAAAAAAAAAAAAAGAAAAAGAAAGAGAAAGAGAACCCCCCCTTTTTTTTTCTTACGACATGTTTAATTAACAAAAGACTAATGGTGTTCTTTTAGCCACTGGGAAAGAAAAGATTGTATATAAGTGTACTGTTAATCCTTGAACAACATGGGCTTGAACTGCATAGGTCCACTTATAAAGTGGATTTTCTTCTGCCCCTTCCACCCTGAGACAGTAAGACCAACCCTTCCTCTTCCTTCTCAGCTCTTTCAACATGAAGACACAAAGTTGAAGACCTTCATCATGATCCACTTCCATTTAATGAACAGCAAATACATCTTCTCTTCTTTATGATTTTCTTAATAACATTTTCTTTTCTCTAGCTTACTTTATTGTAAGAATACAGTATAAAATACATACATAAAATATGTGTTAATTGGTTGTTTATCTTATTGGTAAGGCTTCTGGTCAACAGTAGATGATTAGTAGGTAAGTTTTTTTGAAGAGTCAAATGTTATATATGGGCCAGGTGTGGTGGCTGACGCCTGAAATCCCAGCACTTTGGGAGACCAAGGTGGGAGGCTCACTTGAGACCAGGCTCACTTCAAGACGAGCCTGGTCTCGTCTTGAAAAAAAAAAAAAAAAATTAAAAAAACTAGCCAGGTGTAGTTGCAAGTGCCTGTAGTCCTAACTGTTTGGAAGGCTGAGGTGGGAGGATGGCTTAAGCCCAGGAGGTTAAGGCTACAATGAGCTGTGATTGTACCACTTCACTCCAGCCTGGGTGACAGAGCTAGATCCTGCCTCAAAAATAAAATAAAATAAAAAGTTACATGTGGATTTTCTACTGCACACAGGATGGGGAGCGGGGGTAGGGGGTGGGGGGTTTGGCACCGCTAATCCCTGTGTTGTTCAAGGTTAACTGTATATATCTATATGTGCCATTAAACCTTGTTAAGTCTACTTAGGTCAAAATGTTTAAACTGCTTCCACCAGCTTTTTGCATTCATCTTCATACATAAAACAAAATGAAACTTTTGTTATATTGATAGTTGTTATGCTTTCCTCTTTTTATTTTATTTTATTTTTATTTTTTATTTTATTTTATTTTATTTTTTTTAGACAGAGTCTCATTCTGTCACCCAGGCTGGAAGGCAGTGGTGCGATCTCCTCTCACTGCCAGCTCCGCCTCCCGGGTTCACGCCATTCTCCTGCCTCAGCCTCCCGAGTAGCTGGGACTACAGGCACCCGACACCACACCCGGCTAATTTTTTGTATTTTTAGTAGAGATGGGGTTTCACCGTGTTAGCCAGGATGGTCTCGATCTCCTGACCTCGTGATCTGCCCGCCTTGGCCTCCCAAAGTGCTGGGATTACAGGCGTGAGCCACTGTGCCCAGCCGCTTTCCTCTTATTTATGTGAAGAGTACAAGGTTCCCCCAGTGGTAAAACACAGGGGTTGGGTTTTGTGCCTGCCGAGGACCCATCCACATCCAGCATTCCATGAGTTTGCCTTTGATTCTCTGTCAGTTTTGCCAGAAAGATCTCCGAGAGTCGGCAATACTGGAAAAGTTTTTTTGCCCATTTTAATTTAACTTTTTTAGAGTTCATCTCTATAAAAAACTCGTAAGGCCCTATTGTCAGAGCTATGTCTTAAAGGTATTTCCAAACTTGTTTCTTATTCTTCACTTGACAAGTGCTGTCACAGGGCTCCATCACTCCTAGAGTAACAGCTACCAATAAACAGAAAATTATTTCCAACCAGCTAACATGCTGTTTACTTTCCAGAAAAATTGCACTTTCCAATCTGACAGTTGATCAAGGGGTATCCCGCTGCTGTCAGCAGGAAGAAATGTTTAAACACAGAGATGGGAGTTTAAACATTTTCTCATTATCACAGAATAAGGGGAAAAAACACAAATAAATAAATAAGTAAAAATGGCATCCAGACTCTCTCACCCCCTGCTGGGAGCGTAATGAAGCTGGGTCATGTGACCTGAAGGAGTGGGCTTTCATCTCTGGCCCCAGTATCGTTACTCAAGTGACACCTGTCACATGACCCAACTTCGGTCTTTTATCTGCCTTCCCCAGGCACTCTTTTGGGGAACTGTCTTTTCCAGAGATGCGTGGCCCATTGCAGCCATTGTAGTGGGCGCTGTTTGTGTGATTAGCCTGGCCTTTTATGTTTCCTGCCTCAAATCCCCTAGATCTTTCTCTAAACATTGAAACATAAAAAATTACAAAATACCTACAAAACTAAAATGAAAACCAAAAAGATCTCAAAGCGGAAAAAATCAGTTCTATTATTTTATTCATACAAGTTTTCAGGAATTGGAATTTGTCTGTAGAGAAAAATATCTGTATTTTAAAACTCTGATCTTCATTTTTTAATCTATTCTTCAGAGTAGGAGGTTAGCGAAACCCAGGGTTCCTGCAGCTCTAACTAGCCAGGCTCACCAAATGTAACCACAGTCACAAATAGAACCAGAATCAGTTGTCGACTTTCCCTCCCAACTTCATCCCCAAACCCAAACTCACTGTTAAATCTAAGTTGGTTCCATATTGTCCTCCCGGCTTCCCTTCCAGGTTAAGCCCCATGGTTATTAGCATATTTAATTCCCCTGTTCCTTTTTTTTTTTTTTTTCACTTTGCTATCACCACCGCCACCTAATTTTTATAGTGCTTACTATGTACCAGGCACTGTTTAAAATATTTTATTATTTATTATTATTGTTTTTGAGACAGAGTCTTGCTCTGTCACCCAGGCTGGAGTGCAATGGCATGATCTCGGCTCACTGCAACCTCCACTTCCTGGGTTCAAACGATTTTCGTGCCTCAGCCTCCGAGTAGCTGGGATTACAGGCATGTGCCACCATGCCTGGCTAATTTTTTTTTTTTTTTTTTTTTTTGAGACGGAGTCTCGCTCTGTCGCCCAGGCTGGAGTGCAGTGGCCGGATCTCAGCTCACTGCAAGATCCGCCTCCCGCGTTTACGCCATTCTCCTGCCTCAGCCTCCCGAGTAGCTGGGACTACAGGGGCCCACCACCTCGCCCGGCTAGTTTTTTTGTATTTTTTTAGTAGAGACGGGGTTTCACCGGGTTAGCCAGGATGGTCTCGATCTCCTGACCTCGTGATCCGCCCGTCTCGGCCTCCCAAAGTGCTGGGATTACAGGCTTGAGCCACCGCGCCCGGCCCGCCTGGCTAATTTTTGTATTTTTAGTAGAGACCAGGTTTCACCATGTTGGCCAGGCTGGTCTCGAACTCCCGACCTCAGGTGATCCACCCACCTCAACCTCCCAAAGTGCTGGCTTACAGGCATGAGCCACTGCGCCCAGCCCAATTTACTTATTAATTTTGAGACAGGGTCTTGCTCTATCACATAGGCTAGAGTCCAATGGCACCATCACAGCTCACAGCAGCCTCTGAACTCCTGGGCTCAAGTGACCCTCCCACCTCAGCCTGCCAAGCAGCTGGGATTACAGGCCTATGCCACCATGCTCAGCTAATGTTTTCATTTCTTATAGAGATGAGGTCTCACTATGTTGTTCAGGCTAGTCTCAAACTCCTGGCCTCAAGTGATCCTCCCACTTTGGCTTCCCAAAGTGCTAGGATTACAGGAATAAGCCACGGTGTCCAGCTTCTTTAAAATATTTTAAATGTATTAATTCTTTTAATCCTCACCACCAACGCTATAAGTCAGATACTATTATTCCTATCTTACAAAGGAGGAAGTGAAAGCAGAGAAGGGAGGTAACTTGCCCCCATATCGCACAGCTAGTAAGTGGCAGAGACAGATTTGAACAAATGCCTGATTGTGTACCCCCGGCTCCTGATTCTGTATGCCTGCTCAGTGGTTTGATGATATTTTATCTGTGTACTTTTCTTCTCCGGTCTCAGAGGACATGCATCTCTTACCCTCTCCCAGGCAAACATAGACTGTTAATCTCATTTCCTTCAATCTCTGCATCTTCACTGATTCATTTATTCCACGTGTTTCCTAAGCACCGACTACGTGTCATGCACAATTCTAGGTGCTTGGGGTATATCAGTAACAGAACATATCAAAATCATTGTTCCTGTGGGGCTTGATTGCTACTGTGGGAGATAGAAAACATAATAAATGTAATACATTGGTATGTCATATATGAAGAAAAGCCAAAACAGTACAGGGCAAGGGAGAAAAAGTGTGCCAGGTTGCAGGTGAAACATGGTAGAGTTCATTCATTCATTCATTCAAAAGACGTTTACTTAGACTCTGCTACGTGCAAGAGAGTGTTCAAGGTGCTTGAGATACACCAGTGAATAAAACACATTTCTAGGCTGGAGGTGGTGGCTCATCCGAAGGCAGGTGGATCACCTGAGGTCAGCAGTTTGAGACCAGCCTGGCCAACATGATGAAACCCCATCTCTACTAAAAATACAAAAATTAGCCGGACATGGTGGCACATGCCTGTAATCCCAGCTACTTGGGAGGCTGAGGCAGGAGAATTGCTTGAACCTGGAAGGCAGAGGTTGCAGTGAGTCGAGATCATGCCATTGCACTCCAGCCTGGGTGAGAAGAGCAAGACTACATCTCAAAAAAATGTACATAAAATAAAATAAAACAGATTCCTATCCTCATGGAGCTTACATTCCAGCTGGGGGGAGATAGAAACAATAAATATTATAAATTGGTAAATCTATTATGGAGCACAACAACAAGTGATAAGATGCTTTAGAAAAATAGGGCAGGTTAAGGGGGATTGGTGTGCAGGAGGCTTCCAAATTAGTGGCCCATTAAATAGGGTGGCCAGGGTAGGCTTCACCAACTGGGAACATTTAGACAAAGGCTTGAAGTAGGCAAGATGTGTGGATATTTGGAAGAGGAATTCTAGGCAGCAAGACGAGCCAGGCAAGAACTCGAGAAGGGATCATGCCTGGTATTTTTGGATTATCCACTGATTCTTCAACTTCTTTCTTTTTTCTTCAGCTCATAAAAATGTATAATCTCTCCTATGCCAACAAAACACAAAACCTATCAGTCCTTCCACGCTGTAGTGAGTCCTCCATCTTTCCTATCCTTTTATGCAAGAATTTCTGAAAGATATTCCCTGATTCTGCTTTCATACCTGTCACTGTCTCTTTAATCCATCATGCTTTTCTATGACCACCATGCCACAGAAGCTGCTCCCTTGTAGGTTACCAAGGACTGGTAGCATCCCAAATCCATGGCCTTTCTTTGCACCTTCCTGACGGTTTTCTCTGCAGGCTACTCAATCTTGGAACGTTCTTGTTAATTTCTGTCACACAGAATGGTTCTAGTTCCTCCCCTCTCCTTGCAACACCTCCCCTTTCTACCAATTTCTAACCACTAATGCTTTGTCTCCTTTGTTGATTCTTCCATCTCCATGCTCTAAATACGAGCTTTCCCAAGGTACAATTCTTGTGCTTCCTCTCTTCAGATATGTTCTCTTGGGCAGTCACATCCTGGGGACTTCAAGGACCATCAGTGTGTAGATGACACACAGTCACAGCCATCTCCATGTCCTGTTCCCAGGCTGGCAGTTCTAATCATCTTATGCACACCAGTACCTCAAACTCAAGATGTCTAGAAGTGAGCTCATAACTGTCTCTCTCAAAGGAAGTACCCAACTGTGAATGTTGTAACAAGCCGTCCAGGCCTCCAGATTGGAAACCTTATGCCCATTCTTCACCTCCCACTGCCCCCGCCCAACACCACACAGCCCCACGGTCAATTAGTTGCTGTGGCAGATTCTATTGGTTGTCTGCCCAACAGTCTGTACCCACTTCTTCCTCAGTCATCTCCTCTGTGATAGGGCAGACCGATAGGTTGTCATGACTATTTAGGAATTTGCCCCTCAGGAGAGGTGGTGCTAGCTTCAGATCAGGAGGAAATCCTGAACATTCTAAAGCAGCCATCGAATTCCCCTTGCTAGCATTTCAGAAGCAGGTATGTGACAGTCTGATCAGTAAGATATAAAGAGAACTGTACTTTCTTTTTTTCTTTTTTTTTTTTTTTTTGTTGAGATAGTCTCACTCTGTCACCCAAGCTAGAGTGCAGTGGCACGATCTCGGTTCACTGCAACCTCTGCCACCCAGGTTCAAGCAATTCTCCTGCCTCAGCCTCCTGAATAGCTGGGATTACAGGCACCTGCCAACACGGCCAGCTAATTTTTGTAGTTTTAGTAGAGATGGGGTTTCACCATCTTGGCCAGGCTGGTCTTGAACTCCTGACCCCGTGATCCACCCGCCTCAGCATCCCAAAGTGCTGGGATTACAGGTGTGAACCACTGCTCTTGGCCTGTGCTTTCTTTTAAAGTGAAGCATACAGGAAGAGATGGTCTCTTCTTCAACTGGATGTAGACATGTCTGCATGTGATGCTGGGAATTGTGGCAGGATCTTGTGACCATGATAGGAACCAGCCTGAGGACTAAGGCAATGAAGGACACTGAAGATGCACTGAAGAAAGATAGAAAGACCCTACATCCCTGTGATGTCATCGACCCATCAAATGAATCAATCTTGGAACCACCTACTTCTAGGCTTCTTATGTAAAATAATACCCTTGTGGGTTAAGCCATTGAATTGGGGTTTTCAATTCCTTACAACCCCAAACAACCTGTTCTTTCTTTTTTATTAGTTTTATTATTATTATTATTTTTTAGAGATGGAGTCTTGCTGTATTGCCCAGGCAGCCTCAAACTCCTAGGCTCAAGGGATCCTCCTACCTCAGTCTCCTGAGTAGCTGGAAATACAGGTTCATGTCACCTCTCCCAGCTCCTGTCCTTTCTATAACACCCTTACATTGGGGATCTTCTTATCCCTTCAATTGTCTGTCTTGTAATATCCAACGATATTAATAGTTCTTACAATAGAAACAATTGTGTACAAGGATGATAATAAACTTGGATGATTTCATTACTGAGCACATGAGATCTTATATCAGGTGCACATCAACCCACTTAGGGATAGAGAAGAGTTAGAAGTAGAAACATGCAGAAAATCAGGGAGGATGGACCAAAATAAAACTGCCCTCGGAATTTATTAATGAAAAGTGTCAAAACTAAACAAAAGGTGTTCATCTTCTCTGTCAATGTAACCTTCAGGAAAAGACCTTCTGAGTTATTTGGTTCTAAGAAGTGTAACTTTTCAGAGTGATTTATTTTCTTCCAGCATCCACTGGAGGCTCTCAGAGATTTTATTTTTAAAAGGCAAAACCTTTCGAGACTAACTTCAAGGTGGTATTAAATGCACACTTAAAATATCAAGAAATGTTAGAAGACATCACTATCAACTTTCACATAAATCCTGACACTCTATGTCAGCACTGTTCAATAGAACTTTCTGCAATAATAGAAATGTTCTGTAGCTGCATCATGCAATATGGCAGCCACCAGCCTCAGAGCTATTGAACATTGACTGAGAAACTGATTTTTAAATTTAATTTAATAATTAATTCAAATGTAAATATAAATGGTCACATGTTCCTAGTAGCTCCCACGCTGGATAGTGCAGGTGTGTGTTTTATGTGTCCTGGTAGCAGTCAGGATAGACTACTTACACTATAGTAACAAATAACCTCAAAATATTAGTGGCTTAAAACAAGAAAGTTTTACTTCTCTCTTTCACTACACCTTCATCATATGTCATCCGGGAACTCTGTTCTACATCTCCTCATTCTGGGATCATCTTAAACTTTAGCGGCTTAAAACAATAAAGTTTTACTTCTCTCTTCCACCACACCTTCATCATATGTCATCCGGGAACTCTATTCTACATCTCCTCATTCTGGGATCATCTTAAACACTCCTGGTCACTGGAACCGAGGGAAAAGTAAAAAGAAATTTGAGTCAGATGTGGTGGTGCACACCTGTAGTCCTGGCTACTTGGGAGGCTGAGGTAGGAGGATTGCTTGAGCCCAGGAGTTTGAGGCTGCAGTGTGTGATGATCATAACCTGTGAATAGTTGCTGCACACCAGCCTAGGCCACATGGTGAGACCCCATCTCAAAAAACAAAACAAAAAAAAAAAAGGAAAGAAATTTGGAAGGTCTTATGCTGGCAATCAAATGAATGCTTGGCTCAGAAGTGACACAGATCACCTCCCCTCACAATTCATTGGCTAGAACTAACCACATGGCCATATCCAGCCATCCGAGAGCCAAGAAGTGCCACCGCATTATGGATGCCTGGAAGACAGAAATATTAGGTGAATAGCACTAGTGGCTAAGTAAGCATTACTAAAATAACTAGTGCCTCAAACTGAACAAAAATAAATTATGTTTTTAAAAGTCTGGTGTTTGTCTATACAGAAGAAACAACAAAAACATGGGATGAAAAAATATGCACAAATTCCAGGAATGTTTATTTGATAAAACTGAGAAATTAAAGATGTAAATGTTTTAGAGTCTTTTTTTTTTTTTTTTTTTTTTTTTTGAGACGGAGTCTCGCTCTGCCGCCCAGGCTGGAGTGCAGTGGCTGGATCTCAGCTCACTGCAAGCTCCGCCTCCCGGGTTCACGCCATTCTCCTGCCTCAGCCTCCCGAGTAGTTGGGACTACAGGCACCCGCCACCGCGCCCGGCTAGTTTTTTGTATTTTTTAGTAGAGACAGAGTTTCACCGTGTTAGCCAGGATGGTCTCGATCTCCTGACCTCGTGATCCGCCCGTCTCGGCCTCCCAAAGTGCTGGGATTACAGGCTTGAGCCACCACGCCCGGCCTGTTTTAGAGTCTTATCTTTTTATTAAGCTTTTGAATAGGTAAATCCATTAAAGAAGGAAGCACAAGCATAATCATATGCATAATGTATATGCATATGCATAAGCATAATGTATCTTCCATTATAAAGAGGATAATTCTGTCAACTTCCACGTAATAAAATCAATTTTTAAAAAACCAAATTTGTCTATCCATTCCTGCAGCAATAGTATCTAACCATAATTCCAAGTATAGTCTGTCCACAGCTGTTCCAAACTCATTATTGGAGAATCTTGGAATTAGATGGGACACTGGAGGTCAGCTGTTCTAACCTCCAACATGGGAATCCCTCCTACAGCTCTCATATCTTCAGGGAGGCAGAGGAATCCCACTCCTGTTGTGGGAACTCAGTGTACTGATGGACAGGTGAAGCTGCTCAAGAACTCTTGCTGATGCATCAACGGTAGCATCCCTGAGCTTTCAATTGGTACTAGCATTATCTTTGGGGGACAGCGAAATTATACTATTAATTCATATTGTACTTAAAAGTGCCAATTTCCACTAAGTCACAGCCTTTTTTTTAAGTTGTAGCCCAAAGTGTAAGAATTTAAGTCAGATGAAATTTGATGGAAATAAGCGTTGTTTTGGCCTGCTGTTCATTGGCTTCTAGCAAGGTGTCTTTTGAATCGTGATCCAATACTAAATAGCAGCTGCCTCTGCAAGAGTTATATATTCTCTAAATTTGATAGGTATCAGGAACATTGGAGAGCCAGGTCTGAGGTTTGCATCTTAAGTCTGGCATGCTACTATGAAGGAGTTATTTAACTTCACTGAGCCTCAGTCTCACCTTTTATGAAATGGAAGTCATAAATTAATAATAATAGTACTTACTCTAAGCAGTTGTATGAATAAGTTGTCCAAGTACTCTGATTTATTCAAGTAATTAATAAAAATATTTGACCAGAATAGGACTCAAGACTGAACGTTGTAGCACACCACAGCTGGCCTTTCTCTGGGTTAAATAACTACCATGATTTGAGTACATATATCTGTTCCATCACCCAACCCACACCGTTTCATCTTTCAGGTACAGTTGGACAGGCTTTGTCAAATGCCTTACTAAAATCAAATACTTACTCAGGCAGGTTGATTTGGGCTACCTATGTGTCTTTTTCCTTTTCCCATCTCAGACGGTGGGGGATAGTTACTATTTTTTAATTCTCTCTTAATTAGTTCCTCCTTGTTCTTCCAAAGAATATACAGAGGTCTCTGGTTTCTAGGCTACTACATTTCCTGAGATGATCCATAGACAGAAGTGATTTGAGTTTCCCTGGCTTCTTTTAGAAGGAGTCATTGTATAAAACGGCACACATGTTAGCTAAGACAGATCTCTCATTTTACTTGAGGGGTGTGTGTGTGTGTGTGTGTGGTGGTGGTGGTGGTGGTGCAACAGGGCTTAAATTATATCTTTGGAACTCTGCTCCCATCTATTTATTCAATATCTCCACCATCAAACCAGTGCTTAGATTCCCCATCACTGTTGCCATCATCACAGACAATTGAGATTCAGTAGGAGGAGATAGCCTGAAATTCAATTCTAATCAGCAGCCAAATCCAAATTCCTAAAATATGGGTTGGGTGGTAGTATGCTCTGATAATCCACTTTAGTGAGTGAGGAAGTGCCCCCTACGAAATAATAATAAATAGTCCTCAGGAAGTCCTGTTGTTGACAATGTTATCCAAGAAACTGTCTTCCCTGGAGACTTTTCTAAACTTTAGACTAGTTTTCTCTTTGCCACAGAAATCTTTTGTTGGGAGACACTGTAAGCGAACACAGGAGTGGCAGGTCTCTGTAAGCACCAGCTCTGTCTCCAGATTCTTGTCACATTATCAGTCTCTTATCTGTCTTTTTGGGAAATCAACCTTCTAGCCCAGGAATCTCTTATCAAATGGCAAAATGAATGAAATTATTCAGAAGTCCTCTTCTCAGACTATCTTAGTTTATGTCTAATTTTTTAAAATCAATCACTTAAATTCTAGGCAAATGACAATAGCAATAACCTTCCATTGCGTTTTCCTCCAGTATTATGTACTGTTGCCTCGAACATCATATTTAAACTATTCCAGGTCATAGGTGAGGGCATAAAACCCCTTGTTCAGTATGGAGTTATATTTGAAACTTCTTAGTAGGCTGAAGCAAATGAAAATCAAAGCTGCAGAAATACAGCCCTGGAAGTGAATGAAAAATAAACACAATCAAAATAATGAACAACAGAGTATTGATGAAGGAAAATAGTTAAACATTGCAAAGTTATTGATGGCATTATATATCTTAATAGAAAAGGTAATGATAAAGCATAAGGGAGGCAGCATCTTAACCCTGGTTATAAGAACTGAGAAAGCTTTACAAATAATCAAAATCTATCTCCAGATAGATTCTATAAACTATCATTGTAACTCACCACCCACTGCTCAAAACATGCTGAGCTTTGAAAGAGTAGGTGTAAAGCCCTTACTCTATTGCCTGGTGTGTAGTATCTATCCAGTAAATTTTAGTTCCCCTCTATTTCTCTGTTGTAGACATTAGTATACATTTCTTCCCTGCCTGAAACCAACATTTTGAAGCTCTTTCAAGAATCTTAATTTTGAGGCATTGCTGCCAGTTACGAAGTCCTAATATCCCAATTTACATTTTGACTCTCCTGAAAAGTGAATATTTTAACATAAATTCAATTCACTGGAAAAGATTTACAGGCCCCAAGTGTCCATGTGATTACTGCTTTTAGTCTCTTTAACTCTAGCACTCTAGATTTTGCTGATCCCAAGCCATTTATTAAACAGTTTAATTGCTCTAGCTTTTCCCTCTTGTGGCTCATCTCGGTTTTATCTCCTTATATTCGTACCAAGGCCTAGGGACATCGTGAGATTACTCCAGCAGAGGCGAAATCTGCCTTCTCCCTTCTTCAATTGCTGGTGCAGCCCACAAGCTTGACACGCTGCATTTAATTGATTTTCTATTGTAACCAATTTATGTCTACAGGTAACAATTCTTTGTGGAAGGTCACTGTAGATCAGAAAGGTAAGGTTATCTCCCTACCTTCCAGTTGCTTAATAAAATAAAATAACAACAATAGAAATAATAATAATGTTAATGGAGCACCACCATCTGAGTCCATTTCCATTAGTGTCTTTGATAATTTTATGAAGGGTAAGCCCTCCACTTCACAGAATGCGGCTCAAGTTCATTCTGTCCTTGTAACTAGCAGGTTTAAAATAATTATACAGTGAAAGCTCTGCTCTAGAGAATATTTTGCTTGGGAAATACCATATTATATCACCAATTGTAATTTTAAATGTGTATTGTCAAAATACAAACTTAGGTATTTCATAAAATGCCCTGAGGATCAGCTACAATTTTAAAACTTCCCTGCTCTTTGAAGACAAGACAATGATCTTGGAAGAGCCAGGAAGCAGATATCTTTAATGTGTATATGCCTTTAAATCGTGACAGCCAAAGATAGAGATCAAAAGAAAGAATGAAGAGTGAATCCAGCCATGTGAGTGACAGTGTTTGGGGGTGTGTAGGGAGATGCCAGTGGTTACCATCTAGGCCCCTGGGAAGCATGGCCAAGCTGTGGTTGTCAAATGGGTGGCCAAATCATAGGATAATGCTTGTGGTTTGGGATATAGCCAGGGTCACCTAACGGGCGGGCAGGCTGGCTGGCAGGCTCTGCATGTGGGCTCTACCTTGATTCCTCTATCTTGATTCCATCTACCATCATGGAAGCCCCAGTATGGGAAGTGCTCTTGAGACATCTGCAGGGTTGTCTATACTATGGTGACTTTTGGAGTTGTCCCACCTGGCTTCCTGTGCCCGCTAGCAGTACTCATTTAAGGGGTATAGTGGCTTTGGGAAAATCATTCACAGCACCCCTTCCTACTCAAGATTACCCTGGAAGGTAATTTGTGCCACAAAAGTGACCAACCATCCTGGTTTACCCAGGACTGTGCCAATTCTAGTACTGAGCATCCTACAGCCAGGAAACCCCTTGGTCTTGGGGAAAACTTGGACAGTTGGTTACCCTTATCAGGACAAATTTTGCCCTGTCAGTTGACAGTGAGAACTCCCTAGTTAAGGGAAAACAGTTCTAATCCTTCATCCCACCTGTGTCAGCTGAAGATTTCACACTGATGAGGAAGCTTAGAAGTTCTGTCTTAGGAATTTAATCCCTGCTCCAGGAGTGGAAGAGACAGGCAATGCATGTAATTATTCTCTTTGCCCAGCCCAGGCAATGGAGGCCTGAAGAGGCAAGGCCACCTGTCCTAGAGTTGGCGAGGAAGAACTAGAAACAGCACAGAGGTGCTCTGAATCCCTGAGCAATGTCCTCTCCACTTGGCACCAATTGCATTTCAATTTTGTCCATAAGGAACCTCACTGTTGCAATCACTTACCTGGAAGAACCTTGGTGATCTCGCCCTTTCTTTTCATCAGCGTTTGCTAAACTGGGCTGGGTGGTGACCTTTCTGGTAGGAGGCCAAAAGGTCACACATTTCTGGCTTGAGCCTCACTCCTGAAACTGTAAACAAAGACTCCTCTGTAGGAATGAAAAGAGAGAAGCACCAATATGTTATTTCCTGGGATCTTTTGTGGTATATTTTTGTCTGTTGTAATATTTGTCACCTGAAGAAATGTCAAAGCATGAGCCAGACTTATTTACTAATAATTCATACTGACTCATAGATGACTCACTTTACTGAATCCAATAGTTGGCAAGTGCCTTCTATTTAATTCAATTTAATGCATATTTACCAAGTGAACACTTGTGCAAGGCAATATGCTATGTGTTGAAGATGATAAAAATAGGAATAAAACTGGGAGGAACACACACATACACATACAAACAAGGACCAAAAGTGAGGCACAAACAAAGGCTTATGATAACCCCTCCCTCCAGTCTATGGACAAGGAGAGCATAGACAAGGTGCCCTTTGAGACCTGAAGGATGACGATGCCCTCCATAGTAAAGGACTGCCAAGGAGGATATTCCCGGTTGAGGGATCAGCATGAGAAAAGACATGAAGGAAGAAAAGTGTTTGAGGGAACTGCAAGTCATCTTGCATGGTTAGAACAAGACAGACTGGGAGATAAAGTTGGAAAAATGGTCGGAACCAGATAGCGAAGGGAGCTAATGTCATGTCAAGGAGTCCGGACGTTAGAGGGTGATGTTAGTTAGAGAGTGATAGACAATGAGCATCACGCTGAGCTAGATACGTTTTAGAAAGTTTCCAATCTTATTAGATACTTTAGGCAATTTTTTTTTTTTTTTTTTGAGACAGAGTCTCGCTCTGTTGCCCAGGCTGGAGGGCAATGGTGCAATCTCGGCTCACTGCAACCTCCACCTCACAGGTTCAAGTGATTCTCCTGCCTCAGTCTTGCAGTAGCTGGGATTACAGGCAAGCACCACCACATCTGGCTAATTTTTGTATTTTTAATAGAGACAGGGTTTCACCATGTTGGCCAGGCTGGTCTTGAACTCCTGACCTCAGGTGATCCACCTGCCTCAGCCTCCCAAAGTGCTGAGATTATAGGCGTGAGCCACGGTGCCCAGCTGGAAATCTATTTATATAGACTCTAAGGTGCAACTTCCAGATTGAAAACAAAAACAAAAACAAAAAAACAAACAAAAAAAACACAACCATTTGAAAATATATATACTGGGCCGGGTGCGGTGGCTCAAGCCTGTAATCCCAGCACTTTGGGAGGCCGAGACGGGCGGATCACGAGGTCAGGAGATCGAGACCATCCTGGCTAACACGGTGAAACCCCGTCTCTACTAAAAAATACAAAAAACTAGCCGGGCGTGGTGGCGGGCGCCTGTGGTCCCAGCTACTCGGGAGGCTGAGGCAGGAGAATGGCGTGAACCCAGGAGGCGGAGCTTGCAGTGAGCTGAGATCCGGCCACCGCACTCCAGCCTGGGCGACAGAGCCAGACTCAGTCTCAAAAAAAAAAAAAAAAAAAAA